>NC_092055.1:48539045-48715349 GCF_003086295.3 Arachis hypogaea
CAAGTTCCTTGGTGCAATCATGAAGCTAAATGCCAAATTATTTAGCATTGATACTTGGGAAGATGAACCTCCCTTGTTCACCAATGAACTAAGTGATCTGGATCAACTGACATTGCCTCAGAAGAGACAGGATCCTGGAAAGTTCATAATACCTTGTACCATAGGCACCATGATCTTTAAGGCTTTGTGTGACCTTAGTTCAGGAATAAACCTCATGCCCCTCTCTGTAATAAAGAAACTGGGAATCTATGGGGTGCAAGCTGCTAAAATCTCATTAGAGATGGCAGACAATTCAAGAAAACAGGCTTATGGATAGGTAGAGGACGTGCTAGTAAAGGTTGAAGGCCTTTACATCCCTGCTGATTTCATAGTCCTGGATACTGGGAAGGATGAGGATGAATTCATCATCCTTGGAAGACCCTTCCTAGCCACAGCAAGAGTTGTGATTGATGTGGACAGAGGAGAATTGATCCTTCAATTAAATGAGGAAAACCTTGTGTTTAAAACTCAAGGATCTCTCTCTGTACCCATGGAGAGGAAGCACAGTAAGCTTCTCTCATTGCAGAGTCAACCAAAGCCCCCACAGTCAAACTCTAAGTTTGGTGTTGGGAGGCCATAACCAAACTCTAAGTTTGGTGTCAAACCCCCATATCCAAACTCTAAGTTTGGTGTTGGGAGGTCTCAATGAAGCTCTGCACATCTGTGAGGCTCTATGAGAGCCCACTGTCAAGCTATTGACATTAAAGAAGCGCTTGTTGGGAGGCAACCCAATTTTTCTCTAACTATATTTTTCTTGGTTATATGTCTTTATAGGTTCATGATCATGTGGAGTCACAAAATAAATATAAAAATTGAAAATGGAATCAAAAACAGCAGAAGAAAAATCACACCCTGGAGGAAGCATCTGCCTGGCGTTCAACACCAGAACAGAGCATGGTTCTGGCGCTGAACGCCCAAAATGGGCAGTATCTGGGCGCTGAACGCCAGAATTGCACCCTGGAGAGGAGCTGGCACTGAACGCCCTGAACAAGCATGGTTCTGGCGTTCAACGCCAGAAATGGGCAACAAATGGGCGTTGAACGCCCAAAATGGGCACCAACCTGGCGCTGAACGCCCAGAGTTGTGTGCAAGGGCATTTTGCATGCCTAAATTGGTGCAGGGATGTAAATGCCTTGACACCTCAAGATCTGTGGACCTCACAGGATCATCTCAGGATCTGTGGACCCCACAGGATCCCCACCTTCCTTCCTCATAATCCTAGTTTTTTTTTCCACATCTTCTTCTTCATCTATCCCTTATTCTTTTGCTCGAGGGCGAGCAACATTCTAAGTTTGGTGTGGTAAAACAATTATGTAAAGGATCTATAGCTCAGTGGTAGAACATGTGGCTGCAAATCAAGAGATCCCTGAGATACCTTAGGGGATGCACTTCCCTCCACATAGTTATTGGAAGCAACTGAGGATAGAAATACCAAAAATCACTAGGAATCAAGCCACAAAGACAAGGAAGAGACATAGAAGAACTCAAGGACATCATTGGTTCCTCAAGAAGGAAACGCCACCATCACTAAGGTGGATTCATTCCTTGTTCTTATTTCTTCTGTTTTTCATTTTCTATGTGATGTGCTTATCTATGTTTGTGTCTTCATTACATGATCATTAGTAGTTAGTAACTATGTCTTAAAGTTATGAATGTCCTATGAATCCATCACCTCTCTTAAATGAAAAATGTTTTAATTCAAAAGAACAAGAAGTACATGAGTTTTGAATTTATCCTTGAACTTAGTTTAATTATATTGATGTGGTGACAATGCTTCTTGTTTTCTAAATGAATGCTTGAACAGTGCATATGTCTTTTGAAGTTGTTGTTTAAGAATGATGACTAGGAGACATGTTATTTGATAATTTGAAAAATCATAAAAATGATTCTTGAAGCAAGAAAAAACAGCAAAGAACAAAGCTTGCAGAAAGAAAAAAAAAATATAGGCGAAAAAAAAAAGAGAGAAAAAGCAAGCAGATAAAGCCAAAAGCTCTTAAAACCAAGAGGCAAGAGCAAAAAGCCAATAACCCTTAAAACCAAAAGGCAAGGACAAATAAAAAGGATCCCAAGGCTTTGAGCATCAGTGGATAGGAGGGCCTAAAGGAATAAAATCCTGGTCTAAGCGGCTAAACCAAGCTGTCCCTAACCATGTGCTTGTGGCGTGTAGGTGTCAAGTGAAAACTTGAGACTGAGCGGTTAAAGTCAAGGTCCAAAGCAAAAAAAAAAAGAGTGTGCTTAAGAACCCTAGACACCTCTAATTGGGGACTTTAGCAAAGCTGAGTCACAATCTGAAAAGGTTCACCCAATTATGTGTCTGTGGCATTTATGTATCCGGTGGTAATACTGGAAAACAAAGTGCTTAGGGCCACGGCCAAGACTCATAAAATAGCTATGTTCAAGAATCATCATACTGAACTAGGAGAATCAATAACACTATCTGAACTCTGAGTTCCTATAGATGACAATCATTCTGAACCTCAATGGATAAAGTGAGATGCCAAAACTATTCAAGAGGCAAAAAGCTATAAGTCCCGCTCATATGATTGAAGCTATGTTTCATTGATAGTTTGGAATTTATAGTATATTTTCTTCTTTTTATCCTATTTGATTTTCAAGTTGCTTGGGGACAAGCAACAATTTAAGTTTGGTGTTGTGATGAGCGGATAATTTATATGCTTTTTGGCATTGTTTTTAGTATGTTTTTAGTATGTTTTTAGTAGAATCTAGTTACTTTTAGGGATGTTTTCATTAGTTTTTATGTTAAATTCACATTTCTGGACTTTTCTATGAGTTTGTGTGTTTTTCTGTGATTTCAGGTATTTTCTGGCTGAAATTGAGGGACTTGAGCAAAAATCAGATTCAGAGGTTGAAAAAGGACTGCTGATGCTGTTGGATGCTGACCTCCCTGCACTCAAAATGGATTTTCTGGAGCTACATAACTCAAAATGGCGCGCTTCTAATTGCGTTGCAAAGTAGACATCCAGGGCTTTCCAGCAATATATAATAGTCCATACTTTGGCTAAGAATAGACGACGCAAACTGACGTTCAACGCCAGCTCTCTGCCCAATTCTGGCGTCCAGCGCCAGAAAAGGATCCAAAACCAGAGTTGAACGCCCAAACTGGCACAAATACTGGCGTTCAACTCCAAGAAGGACCTCTACACGTGCAGCACTCAAGCTCAGCCCAAGCACACACCAAGTGGGCTCCAGAAGTGGATTTATGCATCAATTACTTATTTCTGTAAACCCTAGTGACTAGTTTATTATAAATAGGACCATTTACTATTGTATTAGACATCTTTGGATCATCTTTGGATTATATTTTGATCTATTGATCACGTATGGGAGGCTGGCCACTCGGCCATGCCTACCGTCTATTCACTTATGTATTTTCATACGGTAGAGTTTCTACACTCCATAGATTAAGGTGTAGAGCTCTGCTGTTCCTCAAAGATTAATGCAAGTACTACTGTTTTCTATTCAATTCATCTTATTTCACTTCCAAGATATTCATTCGCACTTCAACCTGAATGTGATGAATGTGACAATCATCATCATTCCCTATGAACGCGTGCCTGACAACCACTTCCGTTCTACATTAGATTGAATGAGTATCTCTTAGATCTCTTAATCGGAATCTTCGTGGTGTAAGCTAGAATGATGGCGGCATTCAAGAGAATCCGGAAAGTCTAAACCTTGTCTGTGGTATTCCGAGTAGGATTCAATGATTGAATGACTGTGACAAGCTTCAAACTCGCGATTGCTGGGCGTAGTGACAGAACGCAAAAGGATAGTAAATCCTATTCCAGCATGATCGAGAACCGACAGATGAATAGCCGTGCCGTGACAGGGTGCGTTGACCATTTTCCCTGAGAGAATAGGATGTAAACCATTGACAAGGGTGATACCTCCAGACGATTAGCCGTGCCGTGACAGGGCATTTCGATCATTTTCCCGAGAGAAGACCGAAAGTAGCTATTGACAATGGTGATGCATTACATAAAGCCAGCCATGGAAAGGAGTAAGACTGATTGGATGAAGATAGCAGGAAAGCAGAGGTTCAGAGGAACGAAAGCATCTCTATTCGCTTATCTGAAATTCTCACCAGTGATTTACATAAGTATTTCTATCCCTATTTTATTAATTACTTTCGAAAACTCCATTATTATTTTATATCCGCCTGACTGAGATTTACAAGGTGACCATAGCTTGCTTCATACCAACAATCTCCGTGGGATTCGACCCTTACTCACGTAAGGTATTACTTGGACGACCCAGTGCACTTGCTGGTTAGTTGTGCGAAGTTGTGAGCCATGGTATTGGCATCATGTTTTTTTTGGTGCCATTACTAGGGAAAGAAAGAGCGATGAATTTTACATAATCAAAGTGTAATCACAATTTCTGCGCACCAGCGAGCTCATCCGGAACTTTCACAGTGTCCGGCCACACTTACGACATAGGGTCAGCAGAGGTATCGAGTCTCCACCTGGAGCACATGGTGGCTAGCCACTGCCTTCACCCAGGAAAACTCGTATCTCAGATAGTGGAAGTGCAACATTTACATTTCATTCAAATAAGCATATATGCAATCATACTCAGCCATAATTCAGCAATAACTCAGTCATTCGACTCATAATTCAATTCATAACCAGCCACGACTTATTCACAATTACAGCCCTTCGGCTCATGGCATATAAAGTACTTCCACCATCATCATCAACACCCCATACAATTATCTTTAATCATAATTCATCATCAATTCTCCCCTTACTTCGTCCACAAGTTAGCACATCTCCTAGCCTCTTCCCATCGCTAGGCATAATATAATTATTCAAGATATAAAGGGTGAGAAAGGAGGCTTAGAAGTTTGAAATTCGGTTTTGAAAACTCAAAAATCAGATCTGGGGTGAAAAAAGGTCACGCGCGCGCGTCGCCCACATGCACGCGTGGTAAGCAGAAAAGTCATAGTGACGCGTGCGTATCGCCCATGCGCATGCATGGGAGGCAGAGAGATGGAATAACGCATGCGTGTCAGTCACGCGTAAGCGTGGATGCGTTTGTGCTCCTCGCACAAAATCAGCGCAATACTAGCGCAACTCTCTGGAATTACTACTGGGCACTAATGAACAAAAATATTCTTATGCCGGTTAGAAACTAGTAATGAATCCGATCGTGAGTATAGTCTAACCAACACGCGAATACCGTATCAAACAATTCTAAAATCTATGACTGAGAGTATTGATCGCGGGTCGTTCTCCCTAGGAATTGCTTTAGAATGTGCATTATTGATTAGGAAAGCTTTTATGGTTTTGAGAATTGGTGTGATGAGTGGATATTTTATACGCTTTTTGGGGTTAATTTCATATAGTCTTTAGTATGTTTTAGTTAGTTTTTAGTTTATTTTCATTAGTTTCTAGGCAAAATTCATATTTCTGGACTTTACTATGAGTTTGTGTATTTTTCTGTAATTTCAGGTATTTTCTGGCTGAAATTGAAGGAGCTGAACAAAAAGCTGATTCAGGCTGAAAAAGGACTGCTGATGCTGTTGGATCCTGACCTCTCTGCACTCGGAATGAAATTTCTGGAGCTACAGGAGTCCAATTGACGCGCTTCCAATTGCGTTGGAAAGTAGACATCCAGGGCTTTCCAGCAATATATAATAGTTTATACTTTGCTCAATGATAGACGACATACACTGGCGTTCAACGCCAGTTCCATGTTGCAGTCTGGCGTCCAGCGCCAGAAACACGTTACCAGTTGGAGTTCAACGCCAGAAACAGGTTACAGCCTGGCGTTGAACGCCCAAAACAGCCCAGGCACGTGAGAAGCTTTAGTCTCAGCCCCTGCACACACCAAGTAGGCCCCAGAAGTGGATTTCTGCACTATCTATCATAGTTTACTCATTTTCTGTAAACCTAGGTTACTAGTTTAGTATTTAAACAACTTTTAGAGATTTATTTTGCATCTCATGAAAGTTTAGATCTGAACTTTGTAATCTCTGACGGCATGAGTCTCTAAACTCCATTGTTGGGGGTGAGGAGCTCTGCTGTGTTTTGATGAATTAATGCAACTATTTCTGTTTTCCATTCACACATGCGTGTTCCTATCTAAGATATTCATTCGCGCTTAATTATAGAGAAGGTGATGATCCGTGAAACTCATCACCTTCCTCAATCCATGAACGTGTGTCTGACAACCACCTCCGTTCTACATCAGATTGAATGAGTATCTCTTAGATTCCTTAATTAGAATCTCCGTGGTATAAGCTAGAATCCAAAGGCAGCATCCTTGAGAATCCGGAAAGTCTAAACCTTGTCTGTGGTATTCCGAGTAGGATTCTGGGATTGGATGACTGTGACAAGCCTCAAACTCGCGAGTGCTGGGTGTAGTGACAGACGCAAAAGGATAGTAAATCCTATTCCGGTATGATCGAGAACCTACATATGATTAGCCGTGCGGTGACAGCGCACCTGGACCATTTTCACTGAGAGGAAGGATGGTAGCCATTGACAACGGTAATCCACCAACACACAGCTTGGCATAGGAGGGACGTGCGTGCGTGAAGAATAAAATTGGGAGAAAGCAGATATTCAAAAGACAAAGTATCTCCAAAACTCCAACATATTCTCATTTACTGCATAACAAGTAACCTTGAATTCATGCTCCCTTGTTCATTTGCAAGTCAATTGATAACCACAAATTAATATCCTGAATAAGAGTTGCAAGATAACCATAGCTTGCTTCAAACCAACAATCTCCGTGGGATCGACCCTTACTCACGTAAGGTATTACTTGGACGACCCAGTGCACTTGCTGGTTAGTTGTGCGGAATTACATAGTGTGAAGTAATTTTCGTGCACCAAGTTTTTAGTGCCGTTGCTGGGGATTGTTCGAGTTTGGACAATTGATGGTTTATTTTGTTGCTTAGATTAGGAAAAATGTTTTCTTTTTGGTTTAGAGTCTTCTATTATTGTTTTTGGTTGAAATTTTCTTTTTAAAATCCTTATTTTCTTTTTTTAAATTTTAATTTTTCAAAAAAAAATATTTCATTCTTAGTTATAAAAAAATTTACTTCTTCAAAACAAGTGTTACATTTACAGCTCAATTGGCTAGAGCATTGGTTTATGTTCTTGATGACTGGGCACCGGTTCTATTAAAAATCTTTTTCGAAAATAATTTTTCTTGATTTAATCTTGTGCCAAACTTTAAGTTTGGTGTTTTCTTGTTAATCTTTCTATAATTTTCGAAAATTTTAGTTTGGTTTTCTAAAAATTTTAAGTTTGGTGTTCTTTCTTCATGTTCTTGTGTTCTTGTGAGTCTTCAAAGTGTTCTTGAGTTTTCCTTGTGTCTTGATCTTAAAATTTTTAAGTTTGGTGTTCCTTGGTGTTTTCCCTCCAAAATTTTCGAAAACAAGGAGCATTAGATCTAAAAATTTTAAATCTTGTGATATCTTATTGTTTTTCTCTTTTCTCTTTAAATTCAAAAATATATTTTCTCTCTATTTTAAAGCAAATTTTCGAAATTTACTTTTAAAATTCAGATTTTTTTTTCAAAATTTAAAATCTTTTTTTCAAATCATATCTTTTCCAATCAAATCCTTTCAATCTTATCTTTTTCAAAACTTCCTAACCATTTTCTTTCTCTCTCTCCATTTTTCGAAAATCTTCACCCATTTTTATTTATTTTATTTTAATTTATTTTAGTTTCGAAATAAATAAATAAAAATATATTTTTATTTATTTTACATCATCTCCCTTTCTCCATCATGGATCTAAATGGAATGAACAGTTCAGAAGGACTCTGGGGTCATATGCTAACCCCACTACTGCTTCATATGGGAGTAGTATCAGTATACCCTCCATTGGAGTCAGTAGTTTTGAGTTGAATCCTCAGCTCATTATCATGGTGCAGCAAAGTTGCCAGTATTTCGGTCTTCCACAGGAAGAACCTACAAAGTTTCTGGCACAGTTTTTACAAATTGCTGACACAGTACATGATAAGGAAGTAGATCAGGATGTCTACAGATTATTACTATTCCCATTTGCTGTAAAAGACCAAGCTAAGAGGTGGTTAAATAACCAACCTAAGGCTAGCATAAAGACATGGAAACAGCTGACAGAAAAATTCCTGAATCAATACTTTCCTCCAAAACGGATGACACAGCTAAGGCTGGACATCCAAGGCTTTAAACAAGGAGATATTGAATCTCTTTATGATGCTTGGGAGAGATACAGAGAGATGCTAAGAAAATGCCACTCTGAAATGTTTTCAGAGCGGGTTCATCTAGACATCTTCTATTATGGGCTTACAAAAAGGGCTCAGCTTTCTCTAGATTACTCAGCTAGTGGATCTATCCACATGAGAAAGACAATTGAAGAAGCTCAATAGCTCATTGATACAGTTGCCAAAAATCAGCATCTGTACCTAAGCAGTGAGCCTTCCATGAAAGAAGAGGCTAAAACAGTGACTATTGAACTCAGTCCTGCTGAACAAGCTACTAAATTCAATCAGCAATTGGATTTTCTAACAAAACAGTTAGCCAAATTCAAGGAGAGACTACAAGAAATAAGGATGGCTAATATAAATATGGAAGAACAATTAAAGCAAACAAAGCAGCAGCTATCAAAACAAATAATAGAAGAATGCCAAGCAGTTCTATTAAGAAGTGGAAAAACATTAAATACCCCACCTCAAGGCAGCAGGAAGCCAAGAAATGAGCAAACTACCCAAATTCTATCTGAGGACTGTAAGAGCCAGGAGAGAAATAATTCTGGCGCTAAAACGCCAAAGATTGGGTGGAAGACTGCCGCTGAACGCCCAAACCATGCTCAGGACTGGCGTTCAACGCCAGAAACAAGCAAGGAACTGGCATTGAACGCCCAAAGGAAGCACAGTTCTGGCGTTCAGACGCCAGGAGCAGATGAGGAGTTGGCGTCTAACATCACTCCAGCTTCCAACCCTGGCACTCAAATGCCAGTGAGGGATCAGACACACACAAGTGCTGATGACAACCCCTCCAAAAAGGCTTCTTCAACCACTTCTGTAGGAAATAAACCTGCAGTAACCAAGGTTGAGGAATATAAAGCCAAGATACCTTATCCTCAAAAACTCCGCCAAGAGGAGCAGGATAAGCAATTTGCTCGCTTTGTAGATTATCTCAGGACTCTTGAAATAAAGACTCCGTTTGTAGAGGCACTTGAGCAAATACCTTCTTATGCTAAGTTCATGAACCCTATCTCTTTAAGAGATGTGCAGACGGAATAATACGTAGGTGTGTGCCTAGAGAAGAAGCACAGAAGATCCTATGGCATTGCCATGGATCACAATATGGAGGCCATTTCGGAGGTGAGCGAACAGCCACCAAGGTCCTCCAATGTGGTTTCTACTGGCCTACACTCTACAGAGATTCTCGAAAGTTTGTACGTAACTGTGACAGTTGCCAGAGAGCTGGTAATTTGCCTCATAGTTACGCCATGCCTCAATAAAGAATCTTGGAGATTGAGTTGTTTGACATATGAGGAATTGATTTCATGGGGCCTTTCCCACCATCATACTCAAACACTTATATTCTGGTGGCAGTTGACTATGTATCAAAATGGGTAGAGGCCATTGCCACACCCACCAATGATACTAAAACAGTACTGAAATTCCTCTAGAAACATATATTCAGCAGATTTGGTGTCCCTAGGGTACTAATCAGTGATGGGGGCACTCACTTCTGTAACAAACAGCTTTACTCCGCCATGGTCCGGTATAGGATTCGCCACAAGATGGCGACCCCATATCATCCACAGACAAATGGGCAAGCTGAAGTCTCTAACAGAGAACTAAAAAGAATCCTTGAACGGACAGTAAGTACCCGTAGAAAGGATTGGGCACGAAGCTTGGATGATGCTCTGTGGGCTTACAGAACAGCATTCAAGACTCCTATATGGACCTCTCCGTACCAACTTGTGTATGGTAAGGCTTGTCACCTGCCCGTGGAACTGGAACATAAGGCCTACTGGGCAACCAGATTCCTAAACTTTGATGCCAAACTAGCTGGAGAAAAAAGATTGCTCCAGCTGAATGAGCTAGAGGAATTCAGATTCACTGCTTTCGAAAATGCCAAGCTTTATAAAGAGAAATAAAAAACATGGCATGACAGCAAGCTATCTTCTAGAATCTTTGAACCAGGACAAAATGTTCTGTTGTTTAACTCTAGGCTCAGGCTATTCCCCGGGAAACTGAAGTCCCAGTGGAGGGGACCATATGTGATTACAAGTGTATCACCATATGGTTATGTGGAGCTTCAAGACATTGACTCTGATAGGAAGTTCATTGTTAATGGACAGAGAATCAAGCATTATCTTGAAGGTAATGTTGAGCAAGAATGCTCAAGGCTGAGGCTAGATTAAAAAGCTCAGCAAGGTCCAGCTAAAGACAATAAAGAAGCGCTTGCTGGGAGGCAACCCAGCCATTGGCATCACTTCCTCTAGCATTTTGCCCTATTCTTGATTTTATTTGTTTATATAAAGTTCATTGATACTAAGGTAAACAGTCAATTGTATAAGTTTACAGGGTTAGAGAAGGATTCAGCACACAAAACAGAGAAAAAGAGCTCACTGGCAAGAAAACGCCAGTAAGAGGCACAATTGGGCATTCAACGCCCAAATAAAGCATCCACTGGGCGTTGAACGCCAGTAAGGATAGCTATCTGGGCGTTAAACGCCAGAAAGAAGCATCTTCTGGGCGTTGAACGCCAGAAAGAAGCTCCTTCTGGGCGTTTAACGCCAGATTTACAGCGTCCTGGGCGTTCAGAAAAACACCCAGTGACAAAGGAGTTCCTGGCGTTCAACGCCAGAAAGAAGCAGCAGCTGGGCGTTGAACGCCAGGAGAAGCATCAATTGGGCGTTAAACGCCCAAAACATGCAGCGTTTGGGCGTTTAACGCCAGGATGGTGGGGAGGAGGTAAATTCGTTTTTACTTCATATTTTTTATTTTAATTTTAATTTTCATGTTTCAATTCATGATTTCTTGCATAAACATGTTACAAACCCTGATTTCTAAGAACCCTAATTTCTAAAAAACCCTACTTTAAAAATATCAAATGTATCTTAATACATAAACACAAATTCTTTTTCAATCCAATCCAACTCTTTTTCAAATTTCTAAAACAAATCTATCTCTTTTCCTTCTAAAATCTTTTCAACTCATCAATATCTTTTTCAAATCTCCACATTATCCTTTTCAAAATCTAAATTTATCTTTTTCAAATATCTTTCATATCTTTTCAATTTTAAATCACATCTTTTCATATCATATTTTTTTAAATCATATCTTCTATCTTATCTTTTTAATATTTTCGAAAATCCCACCCCCTCCCTTTTTAAAACCACATTCGGCCCCCCTCTCATCCAGCATTCGACACAATCTCTCCTTCTACCCATCTCCTTTCTTTTCTTTTGCTTGAGGACAAGCAAACCTCTAAGTTTAGTGTGTTTATCCCTGATCACTAAACCATACCCACTAAGATCATGGCTCCTAAAGAAAAACAACCCACTCCAAGAGGCAAGAAAGAGAGCATTCCAAAACCACTTTAGAATCAAGGGAGGTTCTTAACCAAAAAATATTCAGACCATTACTACAAAATAATGGGTCTAAGATCAGTGATCCCGGAAGTCAAGTTCGATCTGAAAGAAGATGAATGTCCGAAGATCCAATAGCAGATTCGAAACAGGAACTGGGAAGTCCTAGCTAATCCTGAAAAGAAAGTGGAAAGGAATATGGTTCAGGAATTCTACGCTAATCTGTGGCAAACAGACAGGCAGAGAATATCTGGAACTGCCCTCTATGACTATCGAACTTTGGTCAGAGGAAAGATTGTTCACATCCACCCTGACAAAATCAGGGAGATCTTTAAGCTACCTCAGCTGAAAGATGACCCAGACTCCTTCAATAGGAGAATGATGAGAACAAACAAGGGCCTGGATAAGATTCTAGATGATATATGCATCCCTAGAGCCAGGTGGACCACCAACAGCAAGGGTGTCCCAAATCAACTCAAGAGAGAAGATCTCAAACCAGTCGCCAGAGGTTGGCTGGACTTCATTGGGCGTTCTATATTGCCCACAAGCAACCGTTCTGAAGTCACTGTTAAAAGAGCAGTGATGATCCATTGCATTTTGTTGGGAAAAGAAGTAGAAGTTCATCAACTGATCCCATCTGAATTTTACATACTTGCTAACAAGAACTCCAAGGATGCCAGGTTGGCTTATCCAAGCTTAATCTCTATGCTCTGCAAAGATGCTGGAGTAAAGATGGGAATAACAGAGTATATCTCAGTGGAGCAACCAATCACTAAAATCACAATGGAAAAACAACAAATGCAGGATGACCCCACCAAGAGGAAGGCGTAAGAATTCCTCCCAGAAGTCCCTCAATTTGAATATTGGGAACAGCTTGAAGCATCTGTTACCAAGTTGCAAGAATCTATGGAACAAATAAAGGAAGAACAACAAAATCAAAATAGTATGCTCTGCAAACTACTCAGGGAACAAGAAGAGCAAAGGCGTGACTTAAAGGAACTGAAGCGTCAGAAGTTATCTCTTGAAGAACCAAGCACTCCACAGACTAGAAGAACATCCACATCCCAAACTCAAGGTTGTTGAGCCCTAATCTTAGCCTTAACTCTGTGATAATTGTTCTTATTTGACTTCTACCTTAGTAGTTATAGTAGTAATTAGTAGTTATTTTATCTCCAATTAAGCTATAATTTATTTTTCTCATCATCATTAAACATGAATAAAATAGAAGATTTTTTTTAGGATAAGGAGGCAATATTTTTCGAGTTTTTAATATAAGAAATTCTGATTAATTACATGTGGTGGCAATGCTCTCTGCCTTCTGAATGAATGCTTGAACAGTGCATATGTCTTTGGAATTTGATGTTCTTAAATGTTAAATATGTTGGCTCTTGAAAAAATGATAAACATGAGACATGTTATTGGTAATCTGAAAAATCATAAAAATGATTCTTGAAGCAAGAAAAAGCAGTGAATACAAAGCTTGCAAAAAAAAAAAGTAAGCAGAAAAAGCCAATAACCCTTAAAACCAAAAGGCAAGGGTAATAAAAAGGATCCAAGGCTTTGAGCATCAGTGGATAGGAGGGCCTAAGGGAATCAAATCCTGGTCTAAGCAGCTAAACCAAGTTGTCCCTAACCATGTGCTTGTGGCGTGAAGGTGTCAAGTGAAAACTTGAGACTGAGCGGTTAAAGTCAAGGTCCAAAGCAAAAAGAAGAGTGTGCTTAAGAACCCTGGACACCTCTAATTGGGAACTTTAGCAAAGCTGAGTCACAATCTGAAAAGGTTCACCCAATTATGTGTCTGTGGCATTTATGTATCCGGTGGTATTACTGGAAAACAAAGTGCTTAGGGCCACGGCCAAGACTCATAAAAGTAGCTGTGTTCAAGAATCAACATACTAAACTAGGAGAATCAATAACACTATCTGAATTCTCAGTTCCTATAGATGCCAATCATTCTGAGCATCAATGGATAAAGTGAGATGCCAAAACTGTTCGGAAGCAAAAAGCTACTAGTCCCGCTCATTTAATTAGAATCTGAGCTTCACTCAAAAACTCTGAGATATTATTGCTTCTTGACTTATTTATATTCTATTTTATTTGTCTAGTTGCTTGGGGACAAGCAACAGTTTAAGTTTGGTGTTGTGATGAGCGGATATTTTATACGCTTTTTGGGGTTAATTTCATATAGTCTTTAGTATGTTTTAGTTAGTTTTTAGTTTATTTTCATTAGTTTCTAAGCAAAATTTATATTTCTGGACTTTACTATGAGTTTGTGTGTTTTTCTATAATTTCAGGTATTTTCTGGCTAAAATTGAGGGAGCTGAGCAAAAATCTGATTCAGGCTGAAAAAGGACTGCTGATGCTGTTGGATCCTGACCTCTTTGCACTCGGAATGGAATTTATGGAGCTACAGGAGTCCAATTGACACACTTCTAATTGCGTTGGAAAGTAGACATCCAGGGCTTTCCAGCAATATATAATAGTCGATACTTTGCTCAAGAATAGATGATGTAAATTGGCGTTCAATGCCAGTTCCATGTTGTAGTCTGGCGTCCAGCGCCAGAAACACGTTACAAGTTGGAGTTCAACGCCAGAAACAGGTTACAGCCTGGCGTTGAACGCCCAAAACAGCCCAGGCACATGAGAAGCTTTAGTCTCAGCCCCAGCACACACCAAGTGGGCCCCAGAAGTGGATTTCTGCACTATCTATCATAGTTTACTCATTTTCTGTAAACCTAGGTTACTAGTTTAGTATTTAAACAACTTTTAGAGATTTATTTTGCATCTCATGACATTTTAGATCCGAACTTTGTAATCTCTAACGGCATGAGTCTTTAAACTCCATTGTTGGGGGTGAAGAGCTTTGCTGTGTTTTGATGAGTTAATGCAACTATTTCTGTTTTCCATTCACACATGCGTGTTCCTATCTAAGATATTCATTCGCGCTTAATTATAGAGAAGGTGATGATCTGTGACACTCATCACCTTCCTCAATCTATGAACGTGTGTCTGACAACCACCTCCATTCTACATCAGATTGAATGAGTATCTCTTAGATTCCTTAATCAGAATATCCGTGGTATAAGCTAATCTCCAAAGGCAGCATCCTTGAGAATCCGAAAAGTCTAAACCTTGTCTGTGGTATTCTGAGTAGGATTCTGGGATTGGATGACTGTGACGAGCCTCAAACTTGCGAGTGCTGGGCGTAGTGACAGACGCAAAAGGATAGTAAATCCTATTCCAATATGATCGAGAACCTACAGATGATTAGCCGTGCGGTGACAGCGCACCTGGACCATTTTCACTGAGAGAAAGGATGGTAGCCATTGACAACGGTAATCCACCAACACACAGCTTGCCATAGGAGGGACGTGCGTGCGTGACGAATAAAATAGGAAGAAAGCAGATATTCAAAAGACAAAGCATCTCGAAAACTCCAACATATTCTCATTTACTGCATAACAAGTATCCTTTAATTCATGCTCCCTTGTTCATTTGCAAGTCAATTGATAACCACAAATTAATATCCTGACTAAGAGTTGCAAGATAACCATAGCTTGCTTCAAACCAACAATCTCCGTGGGGTTGACCCTTACTCACGTAAGGTATTACTTGGACGACCCAGTGTACTTGCTGGTTAGTTGTGCGGAATGACATAGTGTGAAGTAATTTTCGTGCACCATGGTGCAAGAATTCAAACTAGCAAAGCAATCATAATTAATTGAAATAAAAGCCTTGGCTTAAGTAAGCATTGGAAGTTCCATCATTATAGTTTCCTTCAATTATGATAAGAATTGATTGTTGCTTCCCTTAGTTAACCCCCTAACAATGGAGGAAAGTCAAGTGAAAGTAACTAACTTGAGTCACAAGTCCTAGTCTCACCCTAGGAAAGTCTAGCTTTAGTGCACTCCAAGTCAATTAGCAATTCTCAATTCATAATCTACAATTGATATCCACTATTCAAGTGTCTCCAATAACTCAACCCCTAAGCCAAGTGAGAGAAATCTACTCCATAGCCAAGGTTGTCATTATCACAAACAATTGGTAGGCAATTATAGAAAACATGATGTATTTGAAAGAAGAGAATTGAATTTAAACTATCTAATCCAAACAATCATCAACAATCAAACAATTGAATGAAACCTCAATTCATTAATCCAGATTCAAAGTAACAAAATCAACCAAATCTAGATCTAAGAAATTGAACCAAAAGAACATCAATTAAGAGTAGAAGAAGAGTAGATCTACACTTGTAGCAAAGCAAAAAGTCAATTAGCAATAGATCTCACCAAGAATTCCAAGGAAACTTGCAATGGAAGATGAAAACCTAGAGAGAAGTTGGAGTTTCTCTCTCTAAAAAATAAAATGTAGCTAACTTCCTAAAATATCTAGAATTATTACTAATTGTCCTAACACCCTTAATCCTTGGTCTTCTTAAGCTTTTCCTTCCAAAATCTGCTCCAAAACAGGGCCTGGGAACCCCTTGAAATCGTTGGGCACGTGTTTCATTTAAAAAATCATGTGCGCACATCGACGCATAGGTGCACTGTACGCGTACGCATCCTTGGGCTCTTTTGCGATCTGCGCGCAGGCGTACGGTGCGTGAGAGCGTCATAAGGGATATGGCCCAGCCATATAGGCGCGCCGGCTCCTCGCTCGGCTCCACTGCACTGGCTCTGGGTGAGCGTATCCATGCGTACACGCACGGTGCGTGTGCGCATGCGTGTCCAACTTCAATTCTTTGATTTGTTTCATGCTCCTTCCATTCATGCATGCTTCCTTCATTCCTCTTGGCCATTTTTGCCCTATAACTTCTGAAATCACTTAACAAACGGATCAAGGCATCTAATGGTAATAGAGGAGGATTACAATATCTCAACTTTTGATGCAAAAGAAGCATATTTTCATCTATGAGGTGAAATGGGGAGGAGACACGAAATCATGCAGTTTTATATGAATAAGTGTGGAAGATCATTGATAAAGCCCTTAGATTCTATGCATGATAAACCCTAAAAATGGGGTTTATCAACCTCCCCACACTTAAAGTATAGCATGTCCTCATGCTAAGAGAAAGCAAAAGATCAAAGGACTACGAGGGCGTGGGCTCATATGATGCAATCTACCTACATGAATGCACTACGGTGTATGCTACTATCTCCTTGGCCAAGAACAATTCAATCTTCCTAGAATACACATATGTATATGCACATAGGGCAAGATGATGGGCAATGTATGAACTCTACCAATTCTAGTCATCAAAGTGAAGTATGCATAACTTGTATGAAGAACGCTCGCGAGAGCCGGGAACAAGGAGTTGAGCTTCGAACCCCTCACTGGAAGTATTTGCACTCTATTCGCTCGGTGTATAGGGTTGATCACTCAATCCTCCCCTACTTCATACTTTTCTAAAATTTGTTTTTCTTCTAACAATCAACACATATACCATGTATGCATACAAGTATCATGAGGTCTTTTCTTTAGGTTATAATGGGGCTAGAGTCAAGGTAAGGATGCATATTTGGTCAAGTGAGCTTGAAATTTGAATCTTTGATGAGCTTAAACTTCTCACCTAACCTATGACATCTTATACAATATTAAAGCTAACCTAACTACCCATTCTTTCACCTTTTAACATACTCATGCATTTTCTTTTCATTTCACAACTCATATGCATTGATCTTTTATTGAACTTTACTTTGGGGCATTTTTTCCCCTTTTCATTTTTTTCTTTTTTTCTTTTCTTGCTTTTCTATTTTTTTTTGTCTTTTCTTTTCCATACTATTTTTTTTTCTTTTGTTTTTTCTCATAATTTTTTTCAATGCATAAGGTCTACACATTTAATCAATACATGAGCATGTACCCAATTCCTAATATTTGCAACAAAAATACAGAATTACCCTTTTTTCTCAACCAATGTCCCAAAATTTCCCACACTCGAATGTTACACATACTAGCCTAAGCTAATCAAAGATTCAAATTAAGGACTTTTATTGTTTTCCGCTTTAAGGCTTGTAATGTGCTAAATTAAGAACAAAGTGGGTTAAACGTAGGCTCAAATTTGGCTAACAAAGGAAGATAAGAGGTAAGGCTATTTGGGTAAGTGAGTTAATTGAAACGATGGCCTCAATCATATAAATACACGAATATAAGGAATAATGGACATATATAATTAAACAAATCAAAGATCACAATCGTAGGAGGAGAACAATTGCACACAAGAAGGGAAAATAAGTGGTTATAAGATGTAACCACACCATTAGGCTCAAAACTCACTTGCTTGTGTTCTTAGCTCAAATTCTAATTCCATGTTCCAAAATACATCCTCCAAATAAGCTAAGCATCAAAAGATTTTCGAATTTCAAAATTGGTAGGGTCGCCCTAAAATTCTAGTTTTCTAGGAGGGAAGTCATTGCTCTAACCAGGTGGATTTATTAAGAGATACTAATATGCAAAAGATGCCAAAAATGAAAAACTTAATATGCAATCTACTCTAGTTAAGAAAAGAGGTTCAAGCAATTTATTTGGGTGTTACCTACGAAGACCGGTCGGCCGACCGACCTCCCCACATTTAGAAGTTTGCACGGTCCTCCCTGTCTTGAGTGAGACGTAGTGGTTGATCGGCTTCCGAGTGTCCATCCACTTCTTCATCGTCGCTTTCTTCATTATCGGTGCCAGTGGACGTGGAAATTTCCGGTTCTTCCATAGGTGGTGCTAGGAAACCTAGAAGCTTCTTGACAAAAGCGTAACGGCGTTGGTTACGACGCTCATAACGGTCAAGCTTCTTGTGGAGTTCCTCTATGCGTTTCATGGATGACTTTGGTGGTGCGGATGAGGTAGAGGGGATGCTCATGGGACGGATAAGTGTGGCTCTTTGATGTCCGCTGGAGGGTAAAGGTATCTCCCGTTTGGAACAACATTTTCATCCGCTGGGATCATGGCCCTTCTATCCTTGGTCTCTCGGGGAACACCGGCTGCAGCGACTAAGTCGGTCACTAGAGCGGGAAAGGGTAGATTCCCCTTAGCGTGGATGCGGCTCATGGATTGGCGAATGAGACGGAGAATGTGCACCGGTCTCTCGGTAAGGACACACCAAACCAACAAGGCTAACTTGGCAGTGATAGATGAGCCATGGGTGCTTGGGAGCACGTAGTGGGCTAGAATTTGGGCCCATGCTTGAGCCTCTCTAGTGAGAAAACGTGCGGTGATGCCCTTGGTCCGGGGTCTCATCCTTCTTCGGATCCAGAATGATTTGGGTATAGCAATGACCTTGAGGATAGCATCACAATCAAACGCACGTTGGCACCGTGCCGATAGAATCTCCTGATAAGCATCAATCCCTTCCGCTAATGGTCCGGTCTTAAGCATATTTTGGATGGCTTCCTCAGTGACGAGAACTTGCCTTCGGCGCACAAATACCGATGCAAGGGAGGAGGAGTGGTAGTTGGTATAGAATTCAACCACCCAGGACAAGTTGGCCTCCCTTGGCTTCCTCAATAGGAATTCCCATTGCCGCTGTTTGATGCGTGGCATGATGAGGGGTATGACATGAGTTGGAGGGGCTAGAAGGGGCTCCGCATGAAAGTTCCTCGGTTTGATCAAGGGATAGACAAGTTCGCAATAGCGGTTAAGGAACTTGGTCGGGTCCCTCGCCGGATTGTCCTTTTCTGAAACATCAATGTTAGCAATGCTCCTTGTCTTATTAGAGAGGGGCTTGGCTTTAGGTCCTAGTTGTGCTTTGCTAGTGGACCATGAAGGTGCCTTCTTGGGTGCCTTTCCATTGTCTCTTTTGATCACCATCCTAGAAAAGAAAGAGAGGTGGTGAAAATAAGCTTAAAGAGGCATCAAGAAAGAATAAGCATGCTAGTGATAAGGCATAAAAGGTAAATAGCTTAGACACATGACAGCTGCAACATGAGACTAAGTCCATAATGAAAATTTTGGCTAAGCACTAGCAAGTGATGCATGAGTGGTATAGGCATACAAACAAGACACATGAGAAGCACACACTCGTAATCATCAATAACAAGAGGTGAAAAATAGGGGAAGATCATGGAGAAATGAAACAAGAAATATAGTAAGCTCAATGCACATATGAACACACAAGTGAATGAGAAAGAGCACTAAGATAGGAAACACTAAGTCAAAACAACTCCAAGAAGTCATGTGGGTCTTTCATCAAACACTTGGTGTGCATCTCCTTTTTTGACAAAAATTGAGAGAAGAGTGATGCGGGGAAAACTTGTCTCACAACAAATCTCCCTACGGCAAGTGTACCGAATTTGTCGTCAAGTAAAAACTCACAATAGAGTGAGGTCGAATCCCACAGGGATTGATTGATCAAGCAACTTTAATTAGAAGAATGTTCTAGTTGAGCGAATCTAGAATTTGGGTTGAGAATTGCAGAAAATAAAATGGCGGGAATGTAAATAACAGAAAAGTAAATGCTAGGATTAAAGGATTGGAAGTAAATGACTGAAAATAAATTACAGAATTGTAAATGGGAATGGGGGATTTGCTCATAAAAGTAAATGGCAGAAATTAAAGAGTATGGGTAAGATCAGAGATGGGGAGTTCATTGGGCTTAGGAGATGTTGCAATTCTCCGGATCAAGTTCATTTTCATCTCTTCCTCAATCAATGCACTCATTGATCTCCTTGGCAATCTTAAGTGATTGAATTGCAATTTCTTGCAATTCAATCTCTCAAATCTTGATCAATAGCCAATTCCTTGGTCAATTGCTCATGAGAAGAGATGAAGTATGGTCACTGATTATACCACATGCATTTCCCAAATCAAGTATTGAGAGGGTTATAGTCACATACCCATCCAAACCCAATTTGGTCTAGCATGAGAAAGCATTTCTAGCTTGATCTCTTCATTCCTCTTTCAAGGTTCAAAAGAGATCTAAGTTTGAATAGCTTCTCTTCCAAGATAACTACTCAATTGGATGAAGATCGAAAGCTTTCAAGTAAAATCAAGAGAAAAGATAGAAGAAGAACAATGAAAATTAGTATTGATCCATCAAATTACAACAGAGCTCCCTAACCCAATAAAAGGGGTTTAGTTGTTCATAGCTCTTGAAAATGAAAACAAAGATGGAGAATACATCATAAAACTAGAAAATGCAGAGAAGATAAAATACAGAGAGTAGTTCCCCTTTTTCAGCCTCTAGCCCCCTTTTACAATTCAAAGCTACTCCTATATATACTACTCTTCTCAGCTTCTAGTTTGCTCTTCAAGTCTTGGGCCTTTGGATCTTGAGTTTGAAGCAGTTCTTTTCTTCATTTGGGCTTGGCTTTACTTTCAAAGAGAAAGTGCTAAGTGGGCAGAGACTTCAGCTCAGGGCGTTAGGGGTGTTAACATTTAGTGAAAGTATAAGTTCGAGAACGTTAGTGACACTTAACATTTTCACTAACGTTCCAATGTACCCCTTTGCCTCATGTTAGACCCCATGTTAACTAGGTTAACGTGGCTTCTAACGTGGCCTTGCCAACCTTCGAGAATGTTAGTGACACTCAACATTGTCACTAACGTTCCAGTGTGCCCCTTTTTGCTTCACGTTAAAGCCCACGTTAACTAGGTTAACGTGGATTCTAACGTGGCCTTGCCAACCTTCGAGAACGTTAGTGACACTCAACATTGTCACTAACGTTCCAATGTGCCCCTAGATCTCACGTTAGAGTCCACGTTAAGTAGGTTAACGTGGCTTCTAACGTGGCCATTCTTAGCTATCCCAACGTTAGTGACAATGTTGAGTGTCACTAACGTTGGCTCATCATTCATTCCTCATCGTTAGCTTCCACGTTAACTAAGTTAACGTAGAAGTTAACGTGGCTCCTTGGGGGGTTGTGTGGTTGCTTCCAACGTTAGTGACAATGTTGAGTGTCACTAACGTTGTCGACAACTCTCACTTCTTACGTTAGCTCCCACGTTAACCAAGTTAACGTGGAAGTTAACGTGGTGTGTTGCATCCTTAGGCCAACGTTAGTGACAATGTTGAATGTCACTAACGTTGGCTTCTCTTCCCTCTTTAACGTTAGAGGCCACGTTAACTAGGTTAACGTGGGCTCTAACGTGTCCACTCATGAGTGTTTGCCAACGTTAGTGACAATGTTAAGTGTCACTAACGTTGGCTCTACTTCCCTTTTCCACGTTAGAGTTCACGTTAACTCAGTTAACGTGACTCTTAACGTGGACAATGATGGCTTTGAGAGTGTCATTGGCAATCATTTTTCTCATTTAACCTTGCAAGTTACCTCCCTTTCCTTGCTTCCTTTGGTCCTGAAATCAAGCAACAGAGTGCATCAAAGTTCTAGTCCAAGTCATGGGTAATGCAGCATACAATTTGTCACTAAATTCATGCAAAATCCTCATGAAATAATGTAAAATGCACAATGTATGCTTGAATCAAGGTGTAGGTGAATATCTATCCAAAACTAGCTTATTTCCTAAAGAAATGCATGAAACTACCCTAAAAACAGTAAAGAAAAGGTCAGTGAAACTGGCCAAGATGCCCTGGCATCACAACACCAAACTTAAAGCTTGCTTGTCCCTAAGCAAGTACTGGAACAAGAGAATGATGAATGGAATATCCAGAGGAATGAGTCATTCTTGTGGAAGTCATGTTGCTGATTTCATGGTGGTTTCATGCATAGCAACTTAGGTTCATTCCATTACTGGCTTTCAGACCTTTATCATGTCCCTAAACACTTACTTTGTCTATATCCCATGAGACTTTTATTCATTGATCCTTTTATTGTTATTTCAAGGGTTATTTGTGTTATTTAGGCTAAGTGCTCTGTAAGGGGCAACTCTTTAAGATAAACTTTCAGCCAACACTCCCGAACCAGTTGGTTCAAGGTGCTAGGTGTTGAAGCACCCCTAAGGACTTACTCCCTCAAGTCTCTCCCCATACATACACACCACAGGCATATAGTTTATTTATTTTCTTTCTTGAGACCTTGTGTCCAGCACCTCTTTGGGTTACTAAATGCTCTGTAGTGAGGGTTACTCTTGATAGTGGATTTTTAGCTGATAATCCCGGGTTAGTTAACCCAATTTACCAAGTGATAAAGCATCCCTGAGAGCTTATTCATCCAAGTAGATCCCTCACACAAGAGCACCACAGACACTTGTCTCAAGGTCAAAACCATTGGTGCCTAGCCTTATTGCTTACTCTTTTTTTCTTTTGTTTTTCACTTCCATTGTTCTTTTCCCTTTTCTCTTATTAGGATCTTGTCATATACTTAGTCTTATGGGTATATCCAAAGTCAAGTATTCAAGATAGATAGTTGTCCTCCTAACCTCGTGGTTGAACCAACTTAGC
This sequence comes from Arachis hypogaea, assembly GCF_003086295.3. Classification (NCBI taxonomy): domain Eukaryota; kingdom Viridiplantae; phylum Streptophyta; class Magnoliopsida; order Fabales; family Fabaceae; genus Arachis; species Arachis hypogaea. Next base: position 48,561,978 of record NC_092055.1, read on the forward strand.
TAACTTATGACTTCCCCAAAGATTCATGAATGCACTTCCACAATATGAACTCCACTCTGGTCTTTTAAAAACATAAACATTCTCTTCTTCATTTAATTCAAAAGGAACAAGCATACAAGTAAGTTAAGTAAGGATGCAGTGACATAAAGACTAGCACACAGACCTACTCAGAACTTAAAAGACAGAAACAAATTCAACTACAAGTAGCCACAAATCAAAAGTGCATTCGGACTTTCAACTTTTAACCATTCTGCATACAATGGAATTAAGTAACAATACAACCTTCGGGTGATGATTTCTGGTTGCTCTCTCTCTTTGTCATCATCCTAGTTTTTGGATGCCTCACTTCTTTGGGTAGAGGTGCACCATTTCCTTATAAGATTCCTGCAAGGTGACTGGAAGTTGCTTGTTCCCAAAGCACTTGAGACATAGTTAGCTTGCATGTATGTTGGTGCTTTTTGAACTCAATTTGGTGTGTGAACACCAAACTTAGTTCCTTGCACAGTGCAAACATTGCACATATGCAGAGAACCCCATATCTTATTGTCAACAAAGCAATGATCACCTATAGTCTAACTACATCTAAGTTGTTTCTCTTGATTGGATGGAGCTAGCAATGTTCTTCTGGAGTGGAGTGTAATTCTAACCAATGTCCTTTGGTGGAACACCAAACATAGAATCACACCATCACTCTTGGATTGTTCTGGTGTGGAACACCAAACTTAGCTCCTTACAATACAAGGGAAACGACTTGTGATTTTTATTGAAATAAAGATGAAAGTGAAACTACCTGAGGTTGGGTTGCCTCCCAATAGAGCGCTCTTTTATCGTCGCTAGCTCGACGAGTCCTTAATTACTTGAGATGGTACTTTACTCTGGGGCTTTCCCCCATGTTGCCCAGATAATGCTTGAGTCTTTGTCCATTCACTGTAAAAGTCCTCTCTGAACCTTCATCCGTGATTTCAATGTGGTCATATGGTGATACTTTCGTAACCATGAAAGGTCCGGACCACCTTGACTTGAGTTTTCCTGGGAACAGCCTTAATTTAGAATTGTAAAGGAGTACTCGCTGCCCCTTTTTGAAACTTCTTGGCACAAGATGCATGTCATGTTTTCTCTTTGCCTTCTCTTTATACATCATAGTGTTTTCATAGGCTTGTGACCTGAATTCCTCCATCTCTTGCAGCTGCAAGATCCTTTTTGCACCAGCAGCAATGCTGTCAAAATTTAGTATCTTGATAGCCCAGAGAGCTTTATGTTCCAGCTCCAGTGGTAAATGACAAGCCTTCCCATAGACCAGTTGATATGGAGACATTCCAAGTGGAGTTTTGAATGCTGTTTTGTATGCCCAAAGAGCATCATCCAGCTTCTTCGACCAATCCTTTCTAGATGCACCCACAGTTTTTTCTAGGATCCTCTTCAGTTCTCTGTTGGATATCTCAGTTTGCCCACTCGTTTGAGGGTGGTAAGGTGTGGCTACTTTGTGTTTTACCCCATATCGTAGGAGGAGAGCTTCTAGTGGTTTGTTACAAAAGTGGCTCCCTCCATCACTGATGAGGGCTCTTGGGACTCCAAATCGGCTAAAGATATTCTTCCTGAGGAAGTTCATGATTACCTTGTTATCATTAGTTGGGGTTGCAATAGCCTCTACCCACTTGGAAACATAATCCACTGCTACCAGGATGTACTTGTTTGCATATGAGGTTGGGAATGGTCCCATGAAATCTATTCCCCACACATCAAACAGTTCCAGTTCCAAGATGAAATTTTGTGGCCTGGCATTTCTTTTGGGCAGGTTTTCAGATCTTTGGCATTCATTGCAGCTTTTTACTAGTTCCTTGGCATCCTTAAAAAGGGTGGGCCAAAAGAATCCGCTTTGTAACACCTTTGCTGCAGTTCTGTCCCCTCCAAAGTGCCCGCCATAACATGAACCATGGCAGTTCCACATGACTTCTCTCCCTTCCTCTTCCGAAACACATCTTCTAAAGATTCCATCTGAACATTTCTTGAAGAGATATGGCTCGTCCCAGACAAAGTATTTTGCATCATTCATGAGCTTCCTCTTTTGATGTTTATTGATCCCTGGGGGTAATGCCCCAGTTGCCTTGAAATTTGTAATATCTGCGAACCATGGTGCTTTGTGAACTGTCATCAACTGCTCATCAGGGAAGAGCTCGTTCACATTTGTATCATTTTCTCCACCTTGATCATGAGGGATTCTGGATAGGTGATCTGCCACTTTGTTCTCCACTCCTTTCTTGTCTCTGATTTCAATATCAAATTCCTGCAACAGTAAGATCCACCTTATTAGTCTTGGCTTTGATTCTTGCTTGGCAAACAAATATTTAAGTGCTGTGTGATCTGTAAAAACAATCACTTTAGCACCAATGAGGTATGATCTAAATTTGTCAAATGCAAAAACTATTGCTAGCAACTCCTTTTCAGTAGTGGTATAATTTCTTTGAGTTTCATTAAGGACTTTGCTATCATAGTATATCACACGAACTAGGTTATCTTTCCTTTGTCCTAACAATGCCCCAACTGCAAAATCAGATTCATCACACATCAATTCAAATGGTAGGTTCCAATCAGGTGGGGAAATGATAGGAGCAGAGGATAACCTCATTTTCAAATGTGCAAATGCTAGCATGCATGTTTCATCAAAGATAAATGGTGTATCAGATACAAGGAGATTGCTTAAGGGCTTGGCTATCTTTGAAAAATCTTTAATGAACCTTCTGTAAAAACTAGCATGCCCTAAAAAACTCCTAATTGCCTTGACATCACTGGGTGGAGGTAGTTTTTCAATAAGTTCTACTTTAGCTCTATCAACCTCAATGCCTTGGTGAGAGACCTTGTGACCAAGGACTATTCCTCCTGTCACCATGAAGTGGCATTTTTCCCAGTTCAAGACCAAATTGGTCTCTTGGCATCTTTTCAATACCAAGGCGAGGTGATGTAGGCAACTAGGAAAAGAATCTCCGAATACCGAGAAATCATCCATAAAAACTTCAATGAATTTTTCTATCATATCTGAAAAGATAGAAAGCATGCAGCGTTGGAAAGTTGCAGGGGCATTACACAATCCAAATGGCATGCACCTATAAGCAAACACTCCATACGGACAAGTAAATGAGGTTTTCTCTTGGTCTCTCGGATCAACTACTATTTGGTTATATCCTGAATAACCGTCGAGAAAACAATAATATGCGTGCCCTGCAAGTCTTTCCAACATCTGATCCATGAATGGAAAGGGAAAGTGGTCTTTTCGTGTAGCCTCATTGAGTTTTCTGTAGTCTATGCACATCCACCATCCTGTGATAGTCCTTATGGGTATGAGCTCGTTTTTCTCATTGGTAACCACAGTGATTCCTCCCTTCTTGGGCACAACATGTATGGGGCTAACCCAAAGGCTGTCCGAAATTGGGTATATGACCCCTCCTTGCCAAAGCTTCATAACCTCTTTCTGTACCACTTCCTTCATGATTGGGTTCAGCCTTCTTTGGGATTGAATGGATGGCTTGGCATCATCTTCTAACAGTATTTTATGCATGCATATGGCTGAACTGATTCCCTTCAAGTCAGCAAGGGTCCATCCAATGGCATCCTTATGCTCTCGCAGCACCTTGAGTAGCTCGTCCTCTTGATCTTGACTGAGGGATGAATTTATGATCACTGGGTAGTTTTCATTTTCTCCTAGATATGCATATTTGAGAGTGGATGGCAGTACTTTAAGTTCAAGTTTGGGTGCTTCTGACTTTTTGTTCTCTCCCTTTGATGCATCTGGTATATGTATTTCTGCTGTGGCTACCTTTTCACTTGATTCAGATTCTTCCTCCACCAATCTCTCGTCCTCTTCAAGTTCTTCTTCTTCAAAATTCTCCTGCACTTCATCCTCAAGTGCATCTAACCTCATGCATTCCCCCAATTGTTCTGGTGGATAACTCATGCCCTTGAACACATTGAATGTCATCTTTTCATTGTGTAATCTCAGTGTGAGGTCACCCTTCTGAACATCAATGATAGCTCCAGCAGTGGCCAAGAATGGCCTTCCCAGGATGATGGAGGTCTTGGCGTCCTCCTGCATGTCCAGCACCACAAAATCTGCTGGAAATATAAAATCTCCCAGTTTTACTAGCAAATCCTCTACTATCCCGTGAGGGAATTTGAACGATCGGTCTGCCAGTTGTAGGGCCATTTTTGTTGGTTTAGCCTCCTCAATTTTCATCTTTCTCATCATAGCTACTGACATCAAATTGATGCTGGCCCCTATGTCACAAAGAGCCTTCTCTACTGTGATTTCTCCTATAATACAAGGAATCTGAAAACTCCTAGGATCATTCAGTTTCTGAGGTAGTTTATGCTGAATGATAGCACTGCACTCTTCAGTTAGTATCACCGTCTCATTGTTCTTCCAGCTTCTCTTCTTAGTCATTAGCTCCTTCAAAAACTTGGCATAGAGTGGCATTTGTTATATGGCTTCAGCAAAGGGTATGTTGATTTGTAGCTTCTTGAAGATTTCCAAAAATCTCAAAAATTGGTTGTCATCTTCCTTTTTCTTCAATAGCTAGGGATATGGAGCTCTTGAGATGTTCAGTTGGGGTATCCATTTTTCTTTCTGCAGACTTGGCGTGGGAGGTTGAACTCCATCTTGTTCTTCTCCCTTTTCATTTGAGCCTTCTTCTTGTGGTTTTTGGGGATGTTCCTTCAGTTCCTTCCCACTCCTAAGTGTGATAGCTTGACACTCCTCCCTTTTGCTTGAATGGGCATCATAGCAAAAGTTGTAGTTAGGGAGCTGCTTAAACAGATAGCTAATTTGTGTCTCCAGTTTCGTGATGGCAGCATTTTGATTCTGCATGTTAGACTGCACTTCTTCTCTGAATGCTTTACTGTCTCGAATGTCTCTGCATATTCCTTCAATTAAGGTTTCAATCTTAGAGAGCTTGTCATCAATTGATGGGTGATTCGGAGCAGATGTGCTATTTTGGTTTTGATGAGCATATGAAGAAGTGTTGTTGTGGGGGTGTTGAGACGTCCTCTGTGTGAATTGCTGGTGAGCTGTATTGTTGTTGGAGTTGTAACGTCTCTAGTCTTGGTTTTGATCTTGCTCACTTCCCCACCCAAAGTTTGGTGGTTTCTCCATCCAGGATTGTAGGTCTTGGAGTATGGATCATAGTTTTTCCTTGGTGAATTCCCAATGTAGTTGCCTTGCTCCTGACTCCCCTCTGCTTCTTCATTCACTCCTTCTTGGATTGTTGATGAAGTGGAGATTGCTGCTACTTGGTTCATCTCCATCTTCTTGGTGAGGTCAGCCAGCTGCTGGGTAATGAGCTTGTTTTGGGCCAACAGAGCATCTACATTGTTTAGCTCCATTACTCCTCTTGTGTTCCCTCTTTCGGAAGCATAGAAGTAGTCGTTCTCTGCTACTGTTTCAATAACATCTATGGCTTCCTCAATGGTCTTCTTCTTGTTCAAAGATCCTCCAGATGAATGGTCTACGGCCTTCTTTGACTCATAAGAGAGCCCTTCATAGAAAATGTGCAGCTGCACCCATTCGTTGAACATGTCAGGTGGACACCCCCTTGTTAAGTCCTTGAACCTCTCCCATGCTTCATATAGAGTCTCACCATCTTGTTGCCTGAAAGTTTGGACCTCAGCTCTCAGCCTATTGATTCGTTGAGGAGGGTAAAATCTTGCTAAGAATTTGTTCACCACGTCTTCCCAAGTTGTCAAGCTTTCCCTTGGGAAAGATTCCAGCCATTTGGCTGCCTTGTCCCTGAGTGAGAATGGAAATAAGAGCATTCTATAGGCATCAGGATGAACACCATTAGACTTCACTGTGTCACATATTCTCAGGAAGGTGGTTAAATGTTGATTGGGGTCTTCTTGAACACTTTCTCCAAACGAACAGTTGTTCTAAACAAGGGTGATGAGCTGTGGTTTAAGTTCAAAGTTGTTGGCATGGATTGTCGGCTTTTGGATGCTACTTCCACAATTGCCTGGGTTTGGATTGATGTAAGAGCCTAAAACTCTTCTATCCTCCCCAGCATGATTTGCTCTACCTCCTCCCCCATGGTTGTGATCTTCTTCTTCATGATGGTTTTCCATGTTGTCTTCCATGATTGTTTCAAAGAATTCCTCTTCTTCCTCAGTACCAACCACTTTCTTTTCTCTTGCCTCCCTCCTTAATCTAAGGAAGGTCCTCTCAGGTTCAGAATCGAAGGAAGTTGAAGCCCCGCTTCTTCTCCCTGTTATACAACCATCAAGTGCAAGCAAGAAAAGATAGGTGCAGAAAGTATTTGTGTCAGAATTACTGTTAGTTGTGGGTGATGCAATATATCAAACAGTTAGTGGGTTAGCAAACAGAATTGAAAATAACAAAGAAGAACAAAAGAGTAGACGGGGAAGGGAAGAAGTTTAACTGAAACAAAAAGTAAATCACTCAAACAAAAAATGAAATTCACAAATAAAAATGCTCAATCAAGTGATCTTCCAATTTAATCATTGTTGATGCACAATCAATCCCCGGCAACGGCGCCATAAACTTGATGTGGGAAAAACTTGTCTCACAACAAATCTCCCTTCGACAAGTGTACCGAATTTTTCGTCAAGTAAAAACTCACAATAGAGTGAGATCAAATCCCACTGGGATTGATTGATCATGCAACTTTAATTAGAAGAATGTTCTAGTTGAGCAAATCCAGAATTTGGGTTGAGAATTACAGAAAATAAAATGGCGGGAATGTAAATAACAGAAAAGTAAATGCTAGGATTAAAGGATTGGAAGTAAATGACTGAAAATAAATTACAGAATTGTAAATGGGAATGGGGGATTTGCTCATAAAAGTAAATGGCAGTAATTAAAGAGAATGGGTAAGATCAGAGATGGGGAGTTCATTGGGCTTAGGAGATGTTGCAATTCTCCGGATCAAGTTCATTTTCATCTCTTCCTCAATCAATGCACTCATTGATCTCCTTGGCAATCTTAAGTGATTGAATTATAATTTCTTGCAATTCAATCTCTCAAATCTTGATCAATAGCCAATTCCTTGATCAATTGCTCATGAGAAGAGATGAAGTATGGTCACTGATTATACCACATGCATTTTCCAAATCAAGTATTGAGAGGGTTATAGTCACATACCCATCCAAACCCAATTTGATCTAGCATGAGAAAGCATTTCTAGATTGATCTCTTCATTCCTCTTTCAAGGTTCAAAAGAGATCCAAGTTTGAATATCTTCTCTTCCAAGATAACTACTCAATTGGATGAAGATCGAAAGCTTTCAAGTAAAATCAAGAGAAAAGATAGAAGAAGAACAATGAAAATTAGTATTGATCCATCAAATTACAACAGAGCTCCCTAACCCAATGAAAGGGGTTTAGTTATTCATAGCTCTTGAAAATGAAAACAAAGATGGAGAATACATCATAAAACTAGAAAATGCAGAGAAGATAAAATACAGAGAGTAGTTCCCCATTTTCAGCCTCTAGCCCCCTTTTACATTTCAAAGCTACTCCTATATATACTACTATTCTCAGCTTCTAGTTTTCTCTTCAAGTCTTGGGCCTTTGGATCTTGAGTTTGAAGCAGTACTTTTCTTCATTTGGGCTTGGCTTTACTTGCAGAGAGAAAGTGCTAAGTGGGCAGAGACTTCAGCTCAGGACGTTAGGGGTGTTAACATTTAGTGAAAGTATAAGTTCGAGAACGTTAATGACACTTAACATTTTCACTAACGTTCCAATGTACCCATTTGCCTCACGTTAGACCCCACGTTAACTAGGTTAACGTGGCTTCTAACGTGGCCTTGCCAACCTTCGAGAACGTTAGTGACACTCAACATTGTCACTAACGTTCCAGTGTGCCCCTTTTTGCTTCACGTTAAAGCCCACGTTAACTAGGTTAACGTGGCTTCTGACGTGGCCTTGCCAACCTTCGAGAATGTTAGTGACACTCAATATTGTCACTAACGTTCCAATGTGCCCCTAGATCTCACGTTAGAGTCCATGTTAACTAGGTTAACGTGGCTTCTAACGTGGCCATTCTTAGCCATCCCAACGTTAGTCACAATGTTGAGTGTCACTAATGTTGGCTCATCATTCATTCCTCATCATTAGCTTCCACATTAACTAAGTTAACGTGGAAGTTAACGTGGCTCCTTGGGGGGTTGTGTGGTTGCTTTCAACGTTAGTGACAATATTGAGTGTCACTAACGTTGTCGACAACTCTCACTTCTTACGTTAGCTCCCACGTTAACCAAGTTAACGTGGGAGTTAACGTGGTGTGTTGCATCCTTAGGCCAACGTTAGTGACAACATTAAATGTTACTAACGTTGGCTTCTCTTCCCCCTTTAACGTTAGAGGCCACGTTAACTAGGTTAACGTGGGCTCTAACGTGGCCACTCATGAGTGTTTGCCAATGTTAGTGACAATGTTAAGTGTCACTAACGTTGGCTCTACTTCCCTTTTCCACGTTAGAGTTCACGTTAACTCAGTTAACGTGACTCTTAACGTGGGCAATGATGGCTTTGAGAGTGTCATTGGCAATCACTTTTCTCATTTAACCTTGCAAGTTACCTCCCTTTCCTTGCTTCCTTTGGTCCTGAAATCAAGCAACAGAGTGCATCAAAGTTCTAGTCCAAGTCATGGGTAATGCAGCATACAATTTGTCACTAAATTCATGTAAAATCCTCATGAAATAATGTAAAATGCACAATGTATGCTTGAATCAAGGTGTAGGTGAATATCTACCCAAAACTAGCTTATTTCCTAAAGAAATGCATGAAACTACCCTAAAAACAGTAAAGAAAAGGTCAGTGAAACTGGCCAAGATGCCCTGGCATCAAAGAGTGACAAGGTGACATCCCATAAAGCATCATCAATCATCATATCGTACCACAAATTGCAAAGAAAGCAAGTAAATCAAACAAGTTCATCAAAGCAAGAGTAAACTCCACTTGGAACACCCATGAGAAAATAAAAAGAAAGAGGGAAAGAAAATGCAACAAACAAAGAAAACATGAATGAAATTACTAAGAAGAAGAGTAAGGGAATGTAACTATGGAAAAGGAAGAGGAAACAAAGGAAACCAAACAAAAATAGAAAGAGAAGTACCTTGAGAGGAGGAGGAAGAAAAATGGGGTATGTAGGTGAGAGAAAAGGGGGTGAATAGTGAGAGAGGGAAGAAGGAGAAGAGAGGTGTGGGATCGCCGGAGGTGGTGGTCGCCACCGGTGGTGGCGGAGAAGAGGTGGTGGAGATGGTAGAAGAGGTTAGAAGTGAAGAAGAATGGTGGTGGTAAGAAGAAAGAAAGAAAAGTGAAGGAGGAAGGCGCACTCTAATTCAATTGGTTCGCGGAACCGACGCGCGCGCGCCATGCACGCGTGCGCGTGCATGGGCGAAATTCAGAAAGGGCGCGGACGCGCACGGTGCACGTGTGCATGAAATGGGAAATGTGGGTGTGCGCGCGAACGCCAGGTGCGCATGCGCGTGCATAGAAGTTGTGCCCTCAGCATAAGTTGGGCACAACTTTGGCCCAACTCTCGGGAAAAAGTACCAGAAAATAGAATTTGGTGATCGACGCGGACGCGCACGGTGCGCTGACGCGTCGATTGGCGTGATGGGCGAAGTACGCGTGTGCGCCTGGTGTGCCTACGCATGAGGGGAGCTGGGCCAGTAGCATGAAATAGGCCCAACCAGGGCATAACTCTCGGGAGGAATGGCCCAGGGACGCAAACGCAGGGGTGACGCGTACGCGGCTAGTGCGCGGATGCATGCTTTTACGCGAATGACCATGGACGCGTGCAAGTGTGGTGCGCGCACGCGTGATGTTGGTTATGCCTAGGGCCCAGAATTGGCCCAGAATTTGCACAACTCTCTGGAGGATGGCCCAGAAGCTGCGAAGACCTATGGACGCGTACGCGCACAGTGCGCGCACGCGTGCCCCCCCCCCCCTTTTTTTTTTTGAATGAACATGAAAGATGCCTAATTGTCATGAATTAAATGGCCAATCCAGCCAAAGAGGCCAAAAACACCCAAAATCAATGCAAAACCTAAATAGGGGTGTTCTTCTACCACACAATCAAATCATTCATGGAAAAATCAACGCAAGGCTTCATGAGGAAAATATCCTAGGTATGTACAATTAACTCTAATCAAATAGGACTATAGCCAAGCAGTCGCAAACTAATTAAGAGTTTAAAAACTATATACAAAGGGGTAAAAAGGATAGATCTCACCATGGTGGGGTGTCTCCCACCTAGCACTTTTGTTTAATGTCCTTAAGTTGGACTTCCACTAGCTCATTGCTCTTTGCCAAGAAGTGCATCTTCCAAAAAGAATACCTCAATCTCTTTGTTGCTCTTCATTTTCTCACCATGATACAACTGGAGACGGTGCCCATTGACCTTGAAGATATCCGAACTTGAGGGATGGCGTAAATGGTAAACCCCATAGGGTTCCGCTTTCACTACTTGATATGGGCCTTCCCATTTTGACCTAAGTTTACCGGGCAACAATCTCAATCTAGAATTGTAAAGAAGGACTAGATCACCAGCTTTAAATTCTTTGCCTCTTATGTTCCTACCATGCACGACTTTCATTTTCTCCTTGTAAAGTCTAGAGTTCTCATAAGCTTCAAGCCTCAAACATTCCAACTCCGCTAATTGTAGCTTTCTCTCGATTCCGGCTCCACCCAAACTTGGATTACATTCCTTGATGGCCCAATACGCCTTGTGCTCTATTTCCACCGGTAAATGGCAAGCTTTGCCATACACCAACCGGAAGGGACTCATGCCAATTGGAGTTTTGTATGCCGTTCGGTAGGCCCATAATGCATCAGTGAGCTTGGCACTCCAATCTTTCCTATTGAGCTTCACAATCCTTTCCAAGATGCGTTTAATCTCCCGATTGGAAACCTCAGCTTGGCCATTTGTTTGTGGGTGGTAGGCGTGGCTACTTTATGCATGATGCTATACTTCTTCATGAGTCCGTCCATTCTTTTGTTGCAAAAGTGTGAACCTTGGTCGCTCACGATTGCTCGTGGCGACCCAAATCTACAAATGATATTATTTCTCACAAAAGAAAGGACCACGTTAGCATCATTTGTCCGGGTGGGTATCGCTTCCACCCATTTGGACACAAAATCAACGACAAGTAGAATGTAGAGGAAACCATTAGAATTAGGGAATGGCCCTGTGAAGTCAATTCTCCACACATCAAAAATCTCACAAAATAGCATGGTTCGTTGGGGAATTTCATCCTTCTTGGAGATGTTACCAAATTTAATGCATTGAGAACAAGATTTACAAAAATGAGAAAACTCCTTGAAAAGAGTTGGCCACCAAAAGCCACAATCTAGGATTTTTCTTGCCATTCTTTGAGGTCCAAAGTGGCCTCCTCCTTCGGAGGAGTGGCAAGCTTCTAAGATTGAGTGGAATTCGATTTGTGGAATGCACCTCCGAATTACTTGATCCGCCCCACATCTCCAAAGGTATGGGTCATCCCACACATAGTATTTGGATTTACTTTATAGCTTATCCCTTTGGTGTTTGGATAGATTAGGAGGGAAGGAGCGAGATACTAAGTAATTGGCGATTGGTGCATACCAAGGAATGGTTTCCGAGATTGCATGCAAGCCTTCAAAGGGAAACGAATCATTGATAGGAGTAGTATCGCCTTTTGTGTGTTCAAGGTGACTTAAATGGTCCGCCACTAGGTTTTGCGTACCACTCCTATCCTTGATTTCTAAGTCAAACTCTTGCAACAATAAAACCCATCTAATCAATCTCGGTTTAGATTCCTTCTTAGCCAACAAATACTTTAACGCCGCATGATTCGAATACACTACCACCTTTGAACCGAGAAGATATGCTCAAAACTTGTCCAAGGCAAAAACAATGGCCAAAAGTTCTTTTTTGGTAGTAGTGTAGTTGGATTGGGCTCCATCTAGTGTTTTTGATGCATAGGCTATCACATATAGATTCTTACCCTCGCGTTGTGCTAACGCGGCTCCCACGGCAAAATTTGAAGCGTCACACATTATTTCAAATGGCCGACTCCAATCCGGCCCTCGCACAATGGGAGCCTGGGTCAATGCTACCTTGAGCTTGTCGAAAGCCTCCATGCATTCCTTGCTTAAATCAAACTCAACATCTTTTTGTAACAACTTTGAGAGAGGCAATGCTATCTTGCTAAAATCCTTTATGAATCTCCGATAAAATCCTGCATGTCCAAGGAAAGAGCAGACCTCCTTCTCGGAAGAGGGGTAAGGCAAACTAGATATGACATTAATCTTGGTCGGATCTATGGAAATACCATCTTTGGAAACAATATGTCCTAAAACAATGCCTTGCTTGACCATGAAATGACACTTCTCAAAATTTAAGACAAGGTTGGTTTTAGTACATCTTTCCAAAACTTTTTCAAGATTATCCAAGCAATGATCAAAAGAATCACCATATACCGTGAAATCATCCATGAATACCTCCATGCATTGCTCTAGAAAATTCGCAAAGATGCTCATCATGCACCTTTGAAAAGTTGTCGGTGCATTGCATAAGCCGAATGGCATACGCTTGTAGGCATAAGTTCCAAAAGGGCAAGTAAATGTTGTTTTTTCTTGGTCCTCTAGAGCAATGTGTATTTGGAAATATCCCGAATAGCCATCTAGGAAGCAATAATGAGACTTACCGGATAATCAATCGAGCATTTGATCGATAAACGAAAGTGGAAAATGATATTTTCTAGTGGTCGAATTCAACCTTCGGTAGTCTATGCATACTCGCCAAACGAAAGTGGAAAATATCCCCGCTTTCATTCTTGATTGTGGTTACCCCGGACTTCTTAGGCACAACTTGAACGGGACTTACCCATTCACTATCCGAAATAGGGTAGATGATGTCCGCCTCGAGTAACCGTGTCATCTCTTTCTTGACAACCTCCAAAATAGTAGGATTTAATCACCTTTGAGGTTGTATCACGGGTCTAGCTTCTTCTTCCAAGAAGATCCGGTGCTCACACACTTGGGGACTTATCCCCACTAGATCCACCAAACTCCACCCTATTGCCCTTTTGTTCTTCCTCAAAACACATAGCAACTTCTCTTCTTGTTGAGGATTTAGTTCCTTTGCTATAATCACCGAAAACTTATGGGCTTCATCAAGGTATAAGTACTTTAGGTGGGGTGGCAATGGCTTCAATTCTAGCTTTTGCTCTTGGCTTGTCACTTGAATTTCTTCACTTGGATTATCACTGCTTTCTTCAATCATATGTTTCTCTTCTAGCTTTGCATAATGCACTTCGGCCATAATGTTGTCAATTAGATCACACCGGAATATGGAATGGTTCTCTGGTGGGTGCCTCATTGCCTCTTCTAGGCTAAAACTTACAACTCCCCTATCTATTTCAAATGAATAGGTTCCCGAATGGGCATCCAACTTGAATTTAGAGGTCCTCAAAAACGGCCTCCCAAATAGGATAGATGATGCCCTCTCGGATTCACTTAGTGGCATCTCAATGATATGGAAATCAATTGGAAATATCAAACACTTTATGTCGACCAACACATCTTCCGCAATACCCGACATGGTTATTATGCTCTTGTCTGCCAAGACAAACCTAGCCGCCGACCGCTTCAACAGTGGGAGCTTCAATAGATGATAAACGGAAAGAGGCATAATGCTAACGCATGCACCAAGGTCGCACATACAATCAATGAATTGGACTCCATCAATGACACAAGAAACTAAGCAAGGGCCCGGATCAACACACTTTTCCAGAATAGATCCCATCAACGCCGAAATGGAACTACCCAATGGAATGGTTTCCAACTCATGAGTCCTATCTTTGTTCATACACAAGTCCTTAAGAAATTTCGCATATTTAGGCACTTGATGTATAGCATCAAAGAGAGGGATAGTTACCTCCACTTTCTTGAACATCTTCACCATCGTTGGGTCAAGTTCCACACGCTTCTTAGCCTTTCTTGCCAATGTAGGAAATGGAATTGGTTGAGCCACTTCCTCCAAGATTTGCTCCTTTCTAGGGACTTCACTCCTTGGTAGAGGGTCTTCATCTTCAACTATTACATCTGACTCCTCCTCTTCTTCAATTTCTTCTATCTCAACTCCATATTTTTCTTGAGCAACTTTCATTGGACTAGGTGCCTTTGAATTCCTTTCCTTCAATTGCGTTCCAGACCTCAAGGTTACGGCGTTGATGCCACCCTTGGGGTTGGGTAGAGGTTGAGAGGGTATAGCACTAGAGGTTGAGGCTTGAGAAGTGGGAATAGAAGGTGGCTCCATGCGAGCAATAAGGACTTGGAGAGTGGAAGTGAGACCATTAAGACTTGAGTTGAATGTGTTTTGGAGTTCTTTTTGTCCTTGGAGTATGGACAGGAGTGTGTCATCTTGATTTGGGGATGTGGACGGGTAGGTAATTTGTGGTGCTTGGGGTTGGTTGGGTGGAAGTGGTTGTCTATGAGGTGGTATGTAGGTTTGATAGTTCCTTCCTTGATTTGGTTGTTAGTTTGGAGGGTTTTGTGAATAGCTGATGAGCGGATATTTTATACGCTTTTTGGGGTTAATTTCATATAGTTTTTAGTATGTTTTAGTTAGTTTTTAGTTTATTTTCATTAGTTTCTATGCAAAATTCATATTTCTGGACTTTACTATGAGTTTGTGTATTTTTTTGTAATTTCAGGTATTTTCTGGCTGAAATTGAGGGAGCTGAGCAAAAATCTTATTCAGGCTGAAAAAGGACTGCTGATGCTGTTGGATCCTGACCTCTCTGTACTCGGAATGGAATTTCTGGAGCTACAAAAGTGCAATTGACGCGCTTCCAATTGCGTTGAAAAGTAGACATCCAGGGCTTTCCAGAAATATATAATAGTCCATACCTTGCTCAAGGATAGATGACGTAAACTGGTGTTCAACGCCAGTTCCATGTTGTAGTCTGGCATCCAGCGCCAGAAACAGGTTATAAGTTGGAGTTCAACGCCAGAAACAGGTTACAACCTGGCGTTGAATGCCCAAAACAGCCCAGGCACATGAGAAGCTTTAGTCTCAGCCCCAGCACACACCAAGTGGGCCCCAGAAGTGGATTTCTGCACTATCTATCATAGTTTACTCATTTTCTGTAAACCTAGGTTACTAGTTTAGTATTTAAACAAATTTTAGAGATTTATTTTGTATCTCATGACATTTTAGATCTAAACTTTGTAATCTCTGACGGCATGAGTCTCTAAACTCCATTGTTGGGGGTGAGGAGCTCTGCTGTGTTTTGATGAATTAATGCAACTATTTCTGTTTTCCATTCAAACATGCGTGTTCCTATCTAAGATATTCATTCGCGCTTAATTATAGAGAAGGTGATGATCCATGACACTCATCACCTTCCTTAATTCATGAACGTGTGTCTGACAACCATCTCCATTCTACATCAGATTGAATGAGTATCTCTTAGATTCCTTAATCAGAATCTCCGTGGTATATGCTAGAATCCATTGGCAGCATCCTTGAGAATCCAGAAAGTCTAAACCTTGTCTGTGGTATTCCGAGTAGGATTCTGGGATTGGATGACTGTGGCGAGCTTCAAACTCGCGAGTGCTGGGCGTAGTGACAGACGCAAAAGGATAGTAAATCCTATTCCGGTATGATCGAGAACCTACAGATGATTAGCCGTGCGGTGACAGCGCACCTGGACCATTTTCACTGAGAGGAATGATGGTAGCCATTGACAACGGTAATCCACCAACACACAGCTTGCCATAGGAGGGACGTGCGTGTGTGAAGAATAAAATAGGGAGAAAGCAGAGATTCAAAAGACAAAGCATCTCCAAAACTCCAACATATTCTCATTTACTGCATCACAAGTATTTATTTCATGCTCTTTTATTCCTCGTAATTCAATTTGATAAGTGAATTGTTTTCCTAACTAAGAGTTACAAGGTAACCAGAGATTGCTTCAAACCAACAATCTCCGTGGGATTCGACCCTTACTCACGTAAGGTATTACTTGGACGACCCAGTGCACTTGCTAGTTAGTTGTGCGGAATTACATAGTGTGAAGTAATTTTCGTGCACCAAGTTTTTGGCGCCGTTGCCGGGGATTGTTCGAGTTTGGACAACTGACGGTTTATTTTGTTGCTTAGATTAGGAAAAATTTTTTCTTTTTGGTTTAGAGTCTTCTATTATTGTTTTTGGTTGAAATTTTGTTTTTAGAATCCTTATTTTTTTTTTTAATTTTTCAAAAAAAATTTTCTTAGTTATTAAAAATACTTCTTCAAAACAAGTGTTACATTTACTGCCCAGTTGGCTAGAGCGTTGGTCTATGTTTTTGGTTATTGGGTATATTCTTTTCAAAATCTTCTTTTTCAAAAATAATATTTCTATTAAATCTTGTGCCAAACTTTAAGTTTGGTGTTTTCTTGTTGATTTCTCTTTGGTTTTCGAAAATTTTAGTTTTGTTTTCTAAAAGTTTTAAGTTTGGTGTTCTATCTTCATGTTCTTGTTGTTCTTGTGAGTCTTCAAGGTGTTCTTGACTTTTCCTTGTGTCTTGATCTTAAAATTTTTAAGTTTGGTGTTCCTTGGTGTTTTCCCTCCAAAATTTTCGAAAACAAGGAGCATTAGATCTAAAATTTTTAAATCTTGTGCTATTTTATTATTTTTCTCTCTCCTTATCAAATTCAAAAAAATATCTTTTCTCTCCATTTTAAAGCAAATTTTTGAAAATTTCTCTTAAAATCCAGATTTTTATTTCAAAATTTAAAACCTTTTTCAAAAATCATATCTTTTTCAAAACTTCCTAAACCACTCTTTTCATTTTTTGAAAATCTTCAACCATTTTTATTTATTTTATTTTAATTTATTTTATTTTCGAAATAAATAAATAAATAAATAAAAGTATTTTTTTTTATCATCTCCCTTTCTCCATCATGGATCTAAGTGGAAATGAACAGTCCAGAAGGACTCTGGGGTCATATGCTAACCCCACTACTGCTTCATATGGGAGTAGTATCAGTATACCCTCCATTGGAGTCAATAGCTTTGAGTTGAATCCTCAGCTCATTATCATGGTGCAGCAAAGTTGCCAGTATTCCGGTCTTCCATAGGAAGAACCTACAGAGTTTCTGGCATAGTTTTTATAAATTGCTGACACAGTATATGATAAGGAAGTAGATCAGGATGTCTACAGATTATTACTGTTCCCATTTGCTATAAAAGACCAAGCAAAGAGGTGGTTAAATAACCAACCTAAGGCTAGCATAAAGACATGGAAACAGCTGACAGAAAAATTCCTGAATCAATACTTTCGTCCAAAACGGATGATACAGCTAAGGCTGGACATCCAAGGCTTTAAACAAGGAGATAATGAATCTCTTTATGATGCCTGGGAGAGATACAGAGAGATGCTAAGAAAATGCCCCTCTGAAATATTTTTAGAGTGGGTTCAGCTAGACATCTTCTATTATGGGCTTACAGAAAGGGCTCAGCTTTCTATAGATGACTCAGCTGGTGGATCTATCCACATGAGGAAGACAATTGAAGAAGCTCAAGAGCTCATTGATACAGTTGCCAGAAATCAGCATCTGTACCTAAGCAGTGACCCTTCCATGAAAGAAGAGGCTAAAACAGTAACTGCTGAATTCAATTAGCAATTGGATTTTCTAACAAAGCAGTTAGCCGAATTCAAGGATAGACTACAAGAGACAATGATGGCTAATATAAATATGGAAGTATAATTAAAGCAAACAAATCAGCAGCTGTCAAAACAAATAACAGAAGAATGCCAAGCAGTTCAACTAAAAAGTGGGAAGACATTAAATACCCCACCTCAAGGTAGCAGGAAGCCAAGAAATGAGCAAACTACCCAAAATCCATCTGAGGACAGTAAGAGCCCAGACAGAAATAATTCTGGCGCTAAAACGCCAGAGATTGGGTGGAAGACTGGCGCTGAACGCCTAAACCATGCTCAGGACTGGCGTTCAACGCCAGAAACATGCAAGGAACTGGCGTTGAACGCCCAAAGGAAGCACAGTTCTGGCGTTCAGACGCCAAGAGCAGATGAGGAGTTGGCGTCTAACGTCACTCCAGCTTCCAACCCTGGCACTCAAATGCCAGTGAGGGATCAGACACACACAAGTGCTAATGACAACCCCTCCAAAAAGGCTTCTTCAACCACTTCTGTAGGAAATAAACCTGCAGCAACCAAGGTTGAGGAATATAAAGCCAAGATACCTTATCCTCAAAAACTCTGCCAAGAGGAGCAGGATAAGCAATTTGCTCGCTTTGCAGATTATCTCAGGACTCTTGAAATAAAGATTTTGTTTGCAGAGGCACTTGAGCAAATACCTTCTTATGCCAAATTCATGAAAGAGATCTTAAGTCATAAGAAGGATTGGAGAGAAACCGAAAGAGTTCTCCTTACTGAAGAATGCAGTGCAGTCATTCTGAAAAGCTTTCCTGAAAAGCTTAAAGATCCTGGAAGCTTTCTGATACCATGCATATTAGAGGGTAACTGCACCAAGATAGCCTTATGTGATCTTGGGGCAAGCTTCAACCTAATACCTGCATCCACCATCAGAAAGCTTGGTTTAACTGAAGAAGTTAAACCAACCCGGATATGTCTCCAACTTGCTTATGGCTCCATTAAATATCCATCAGGCGTGATTGAGGACATGATTGTCAGGGTTGGGCCATTCGCCTTTCCTACTGACTTTGTTGTGCTGAAAATGGAGGAGCACAAGAGTGCTACTCTCATCCTAGGAAGACCTTTCCTAGCAACTGGACGAACTCTCATTGACGTCCAATAGGGGGAAATAACCCTGAGAGTCAATGAGAATGAGTTTAAGTTGAATGCTGTCAATGCCATGCAGCATCAGACACACCAAAAGACTGCAAGAAAGTTGATCTTATTGACTCTCTGGTGGAGGAGATCAACATAGCTGAGAGTCTCGAATCAGAGCTGGAAAACATTTTTAAAGATGTTCCGCCTGATCTAGAGGATTCAGAGGAATTGAAAGAGCCTCTGAAATTTCCTCAGGGAGAGGAAAAACCTCCTAAACCCGAGCTCAAACCATTACCACCATCCCTGAAATATGCATTTCTAGGAGAAGGTGATACTTTTCCAGTGATCATAAGCTCTGCTTTAAATCCACAGGAAGAGGAAGCACTAATCGAAGTGCTAAGGACACACAAGACAGCTCTTGGGTGGTCCATAAGTGACCTTAGGGGCATAAGCCCAGCTAGATGCATGCACAAAATCTTATTGGAGGATGATGCTAAGCCAGTGGTTCAACCACAGAGGCGGCTAAATCAAGCCATGAAGGAAGTGGTGCAGAAAGAGGTCACTAAATTACTGGAGGCTGGGATTATTTATCCTATTTCTGATAGCCCCTGGGTGAGTCCTGTTCAAGTTGTCCCTAAAAAGGGAGGCATGATAGTGGTTCATAATGAAAAAAATAAACTGGTTCCTACAAGAACAGTTACAGGGTGGCACATGTGTATTGATTACAGAAGGCTCAATACAGCCACCAGAAAGGATCATTTTCCTTTACCATTCATCGACTAAATGCTAGAAAGACTAGCGGGTCATAATTATTACTACTTTTTGGATGGCTATTCAGGCTACAACCAAATTACAGTAGATCCCCAGGATCAAGAGAAAACAGCATTCACATGTCCATCTAGAGTATTTTCTTACAGAAGGATGCCTTTTGGGCTGTGTAATGCGCATGCAACCTTTCAGAGATGCATGCTCTCTATTTTCTCTGATATGGTAGAAAAATTTCTGGAAGTCTTCATGGATGACTTCTCAGTATATGGAGACTCATTCAGCTCCTGTCTTGATCACCTGACACTGGTTTTGAAAAGATGCCAAGAGACCAACCTGATTTTAAACTGGAAAAAATGTCACTTTATGGTGACTGAAGGGATTGTCCTTGGGCATAAAATTTCAAACAAGGGAATAGAGGTGGATCAAGCTAAAATAGAGGTAATTGAAAAATTACCGCCACCTGCCAGTGTTAAGGCAATCAGAAGCTTCCTGGGGCATGCAGGATTCTATAGGAGGTTTATAAAGGATTTTTCAAAAATTGCAAAACCTCTAAGAAACCTGCTAGCTGCTGACATGCCATTTTTGTTTGACACAAAGTGCCTGCAAGTGTTTGAAACTCTAAAAGCTAAGCTGGTCACAGCACCAGTTATCTCTGCACCAGACTGGACATTATCATTTGAATTAATGTGTGATGCCAGTGATCATGCCATTAGTGCAGTACTGTGGCAGAGGCATGACAAACTTCTGCATATCATTTATTACGCTAGCCGTGTTTTAAATGATGCCCAAAAAAATTACACAACCACAGAAAAAGAATTGCTTGCAGTGGTCTATGCCATTGACAAGTTTAGATCATACTTAGTAGGATCAAAAGTGATTGTGTACACTGACCATGCTGCTCTTAAATATCTACTTACAAAGCAGGATTCAAAACCCAGGCTTATAAGATGGGTATTGCTTCTGCAAGAGTTTGATATAGAAATAAGAGACAGAAAAGGGACAGAAAACCAAGTGGCTGATCATCTATCCCGAATAGAGCCAGTAGAAGGGGCGCCCTCTCCCTCTATTGAGATCTCTGAAACCTTTCCGGATGAGCATTTGTTCGCCGTTCAGGAAACACCATAGTTTGCAGACATTGCAAACTAAAAAGCTACAAGGTTCATACCCAAGGAGTACAGCAGGAAACAAAAGAAAAAATTAATTACTGATGTAAAGTACTACTTGTGGGATGAACCCTATCTCTTTAAGAGATGTGCAGACGGAATAATCCGTAGGTGTGTGCCTAGAGAAGAAGCACAGAGCATCTTATGGCATTGCCATGGGTCACAATATGGAGGTTATTTCGGAGGTGAGCGAACAGCCACCAAGGTCCTCCAATGTGGTTTCTACTGGCCTACAGTCTACAGAGACTCCCGAGAGTTTGTACGTAACTGTGACAGTTGCCAGAGAGCTGGTAATTTGCCTCACAGTTACGCCATGCCTCAACAAGAAATCTTGGAGATTGAGTTGTTTGATATATGGGGAATTGATTTCATGGGGCCTTTCCCACCATCATACTCAAACACTTATATTCTGGTGGCAGTTGACTATGTATCAAAATGGGTAGAGGCCATTGCCACACCCGCCAATGATACTAAAACAGTACTGAAGTTCCTCCAAAAACATATATTCAGTAGGTTTGGTGTCCCTAGGGTACTAATCAGTGATGGGGGCACTCACTTCTGCAACAAACAGCTTTACTCTGCCATGGTCCGGTATGGGATTCGCCATAAGGTGGCGACTCCATATCATCCACAGACAAATGGGCAAGCTGAAGTTTCTAACAGACAACTAAAAAGAATCCTGGAACAGACTGTAAGTACCCGTAGAAAGGATTGGGCACGAAGCTTGGATGATGCTCTATGGGCTTACAGAACAGCATTCAAGACTCCTATAGGGACCTCTCCGTACCAACTTGTGTATGGTAAGGCTTGTCGCCTGCCCGTGGAACTGGAACATAAGGCCTACTGGGCAACCAGATTCCTAAACTTTGATGCCAAACTAGCTGGAGAAAAAAGATTGCTCCAGCTGAATGAGCTAGAGGAATTCAGATTCACTGCTTTCGAAAATGCCAAGCTTTATAAAGAGAAATAAAAAAGATGGCATGACAGAAAGCTATCTTCTAGAATCTTTGAACCAAGACAAAAGGTTTGGTTGTTTAACTCTAGGCTCAGGCTATTCCCCGGGAAACTAAAGTCCCGGTGGAGGGGACCATATGTGATTACAAGTGTATCACCATATGGTTATGTGGAGCTTCAAGACATTGACTCTGATAAGAAGTTCATTGTTAATGGACAGAGAATCAAGCACTATTTTGAAGATAATGTTGAGCAAGAATGCTCAAGGCTGAGGCTAGATTAAAAAGCTCAGCAAGGTCCAGCTAAAGACATTAAAGAAGCGCTTGCTGGGAGGCAACCCAACCATTGGCATCACTTTCTCTAGCATTTTGCCCTATTCTTGATTTTATTTGTTTATATAAAGTTCATTGATACTAAGGTAAAGAGTCAATTGCATAAGTTTACAGGGTTACAGAAGGATTCCGCACACAAAACAGAGAAAAAGAGTTCACTGGCAAGAAAATGCCAGTAAGAGGAACAATTGGGCGTTCAACGCTCAAAAGAAGCATCCATTGGGCGTTGAACGCCAGTAAGGATAGCTATCTGGGCGTTAAACGCCAGAAAGAAGCTCCTTCTGGGCGTTTAATGCCAGATTTACAGCGTCCTGGGCGTTCAGAAATACGCCCAGTGACAAAGGAGTTCCTGGCGTTTAACGCCAGAAAGAAGCAGCAGCTGGGCGTTGAACGCCCAGGAGAAGCAGCAATTGGGCGTTAAACGCTCAAAACATGCAGCGTTTGGGCGTTTAACGCCAGAATGGTGGGGAGGAGGTACATTCATTTTTACTTCATATTTTTCATTTTAATTTTAATTCTCATGTTTCAATTCATGATTTCTTGCATAAACATGTTACAAACCCTGATTTCTAAAATCCCTAATTTCTAAAAATCCTACTTTAAAAATATCAAATGTATCTTAATCCATAACCACAAATTCTTTTTCAATCCAATCCAACACTCTTTTTTTTTTTCAAATTTTCCAAAACAAATCTATCTCTTTTCCCTCTAAATTCTTTTCAACTCATCAATATCTTTTTCAAAATCCAAATCTATCTTTTTCAAATATCTTTCATATCTTTTCAATTTTAAATCACATCTTTTCATATCATATTTTTTTAAATCATATCCTCTATCTTATCTTTTCAATATTTTCGAAAATCCCACCCCCTCCCTTTTTAAAACCACATTCGGCCCCCCTCTCATCCACCATTCGACACAAGCTCTCCTTCTACCCATCTCCTTTCTTTTCTTTTGCTTGAGGACAAGCAAACCTCTAAGTTAGGTGTGTTTATCCATGATCACTAAACCATACCCACTAAAGATCATGGCACCTAAAGGAAAACAACCCACTCCAAGAGGCAAGAAAGAGAGTATTCGAAAACCACTTTGGAATCAAGGGAGGTTCTTAACCAAAGAACATTCAGACCATTACTACAAAATAATGGGTCTAAGATCAGTGATCCCGGAAGTCAAGTTCGATTTGAAAGAAGATGAATATCCGGAGATCCAAGAGCTGATTCGAAACAGGAACTGGGAAGTCCTAGCTAATCCTGAAACGAAAGTGGGAAGGAATATGGTTCAGGAATTCTACGCTAATCTATGGCAAACAGACAGGCAGAGAATATCTGGAACTGCCCTCTATGACTATCAAACTTTGGTTAGAGGAAAGATTGTTCACATCCATCCTGACAAAATCAGGGAGATCTTTAAGCTACCTCAGCTGAAAGATAATCCAGACTCCTTCAATAGGAGAATGTTGAGAACAAACATGGGCCTGGATAAGATTCTAGAGGATATATGCATCCCTGGAGCCAGGTGGACCACCAGCAGCAAGGGTGTCCCAAATCAACTCAAGAGAGAAGATCTCAAACCAGTCGCCAGAGGTTGGCTGGACTTTATTGGGCGTTCTATATTGCCCACAAGCAACCGTTCAGAAGTCACTGTTAAAAGAGCAGTGATGATCCATTGCATTATGTTGGGAAAAGAAGTAGAAGTTCATCAACTGATCCCATCTGAATTTTACATACTTGCTAACAAGAACTCCAAGGATGCCAGGTTAGCTTATCCAAGCTTAATCTCTATGCTCTGCAAAGATGCTGGAGTAAAGATGCGAGTAACAGAGTATATCTCAGTGGAGCAACCAATCACTAAAATCACAATGAAAAAACAACAAGTGCAGGATGACCCCACCAAGAGGAGGGCGCAAGAATTCCTCCCAGAAGTCCCTCAATTTGAATATTGGGAACAGCTTGAAGCATCTGTTACCAAGTTGCAAGAATCTATGGACCAAATAAAGGAAGAACAGCAAAATCAAAACAGTATGCTCTGCAAACTGCTCAGGGAACAAGAAGAGCAAGGGCGTGACTTAAAGGAACTGAAGCGTCAGAAGTTATCTCTTGAAGGACCAAGCACTCCACAGACTAGAGGAACATCCACATCCCAAACTCAAGGTTGTTGAACCCTAATCTTAGCCTTAACTCTGTGATAATTGTTCTTATTTGAGTTCTACCTTAGTAGTTATAGTAGTAATTAGTAGTTATTTTATCTCCAATTAAGCTATAATTTATTTTTCTCATCATCATTAGACATGAATAAAATAGAAGATTTTCTTTAGGATAAGGAGGCAATATTTTTCGTGTTTTTAATACAAGAAATTCTGATTAATTACATGTGGTGGCAATGCTTTTTGCCTTCTGAATGAATGCTTGAACAATGCATATGTCTTTGGAATTTGATGTTCTTGAATATTAAATATGTTGGCTCTTGAAAGAATGATGAACATGAGACATGTTATTGGTAATCTGAAAAATCATAAAAATGATTCTTGAAGCAAGAAAAAGCAGTGATTACAAAACTTGCAAAAAAAAAAAAAAAAACAAGCAGAAAAAGCCAATAGCCCTTAAAACCAAAAGGCTGGGGTAATAAAAAGGATCCAAGGCTTTGAGCATCAGTGGATAGGAGGGCCTAAGGGAATCAAATCCTGGTCTAAGCGGCTAAACCAAGCTGTCCCTAACCATGTGCTTGTGGCGTGAAGGTGTCAAGTGAAAACTTGAGACTGAGCGGTTAAAGTCAAGGTCCAAAGCAAAAAGAAGAGTGTGCTTAAGAACCCTGGACACCTCTAATTGGGAACTTTAGCAAAGCTGAGTCACAATCTGAAAAGGTTCACCCAATTATGTGTCTGTGGCATTTATGTATCCGGTGGTAATACTGGAAAATAAAGTGCTTAGGGCCACGGCCAAGACTCATAAAAGTAGCTGTGTTCAAGAATCAACATACTGAACTAGGAGAATCAATAACAGTATCTGAATTCTAAGTTCCTATAGATGCCAATCATTCTGAACTTCAATGGATAAAGTGAGATGCCAAAACTGTTCGGAAGCAAAAAGCTACTAGTCCCGCTCATTTAATTAGAATCTGAGCTTCACTCAAAAACTCTGAGATCTTATTGCTTCTTGACTTATTTGTATTCTATTTTATTTGTCTAGTTGCTTGGGGACAAGCAACAGTTTAAGTTTGGTGTTGTGATGAGCGGATATTTTATACGCTTTTTGGGGTTAATTTCATATAGTTTTTAATATGTTTTTTAGTTAGTTTTTAGTTTATTTTCATTAGTTTCTAGGCAAAATTCATATTTCTGGACTTTACTATGAGTTTGTGTATTTTTCTGTAATTTCAGGTATTTTCTGGATGAAATTGAGGGAGCTGAGCAAAAATCTGATTCAGGCTGAAAAAGGACTGCTGATGCTGTTGGATCCTGACCTCTCTGCACTCGGAATAGAATTTCTGGAGCTACAGGAGTCTAATTGACGCGCTTCCAATTGCGTTGGAAAGTAGACATCTAGAGCTTTCCAGAAATATATAATAGTCCATACTTTGCTCAAGGATAGATGACATAAACTGACGTTCAACGCCAGTTCTATGTTGCAGCTGTAATCCAGCGCCAGAAACAGGTTATAAGTTGGAGTTCAACGCCAGAAATAGGTTACAACCTGTCGTTGAACGCCCAAAACAGCCCAGGCACGTGAGAAGCTTTAGTCTCAGCCCCAACACATACCAAGTGGGCCCAGAAGTGGATTTCTGCACTATCTATCATAGTTTACTCATTTTCTGTAAACCTAGGTTACTAGTTTAGTATTTAAACAAATTTTAGAGATTTATTTTGTATCTCATGACATTTTAGATCTAAACTTTGTAATCTCTGACGGCATGAGTCTCTAAACTCCATTGTTGGGGGTGAGGAGCTCTGCTGTGTTTTGATGAATTAATGCAACTATTTCTGTTTTCCATTCAAACATGCGTGCTTCTATCTAAGATATTCATTCGCGCTTAATTATAGAGAAGGTGATGATCCATGACACTCATCACCTTCCTCAATCCATGAACGTGTGTCTGACAACCACCTCCGTTCTACATTAGATTGAATGAGTATCTCTTAGATTCCTTAATCAGAATCTCCGTGGTATAAGCTAGAATCCATTGGCAGCATCCTTGAGAATCCAAAAAGTTTAAACCTTGTCTGTGGTATTCCGAGTAGGATTTTGGGATTGGATGACTCTGACGAGTTTCAAACTCGTGAGTGCTGGGCGTAGTGACAGACGCAAAAGGATAGTAAATCCTATTCCGGTATGATCGAGAACCTACAGATGATTAGCCGTGCGGTGACAGCGCACCTGGACCATTTTCACTGAGAGAAAGGATGGTAGCCATTGACAACGGTAATCCACCAACACACAGCTTGCCATAGGAGGGACGTGCGTGCGTGAAGAATAAAATAGGGAGAAAGCAGAGATTCAAAAGACAAAGCATCTCCAAAACTCCAACATATTCTCATTTACTGCATAACAAGTATTTATTTCATGCTCTTTTATTCCTCGTAATTCAATTTGATAAGTGAATTGTTTTCCTGACTAAGAGTTACAAGGTAACCAGAGATTGCTTCAAACCATCAATCTTCGTGGGATTCGACCCTTACTCACGTAAGGTATTACTTGGACGACCCAGTGCACTTGCTGGTTAGTTGTGCGGAATTACATAGTGTGAAGTAATTTTCGTGCACCAATAGCGGTTTTGTGAAGTGTTGTTGTTCCACCTTTGGTTGCCTCCATTGTCCCTTCCTCCTTGTTGATAATTGTGCCGCCAACTTTGGTTGGAGCTATCCCTCCATCCTTGATTGGAGTTGTTACTCCCTTGGCTATAGTTGCCTCCTTGTTGGGGGTACCCTTGGTTATAATTGCTCCCTTGGTTATGGTATCTTTGATTAGAACGTTCATAGTAGGGGCGATCATAAAAGTTGTGGGTAGCCGCTAGAGTGTTATCTTTTTGGAGACTTGGACATTCGTCCGTGTAGTGGGAGTAGCATGAGCAAATGCCACACACTCTTTGGGGGACCAATTGTTGACATTGTTGGTTTTGAGGAGAAGGTTGTTGTTGAGATGGAGGTTGTTGTTGATTCACTTGGAGTTGCTTTAGAAGGCTTGTCATTTCACACAAGGTCTTAGTAACGGTAGCGGTCTCACCACTAGAAGAAACTTCATTCACGGCCTTTGGACGGTTGACTCTCCGTCTAGCATGTTGAGTGGACTCGGCCAAGTCGGTAATGAGTTGCCATGCCTCCTCTGCCGTCCTATACTTTGACAAAGAACCGTTGCTTAAAGCATCCAACAAATTCTTATCTTGCTCCCTCATGCCTTGGCACACATAGCCAAGCAAGACTTGAGTGTCAATCATATGGTTGGGACATAAATCAAGAAGTTTGCAAAACTGTTCCCAATATTCATACAAAGTTTCCATCTCGCCTTGTACAATACATGAGATCTTATTCCTTAGCTTGTCCGTCATTTCCACGGGCATAAACTTGTCAAGGAATTCTCTCCTAAGCAAATCCTAATCGGACACAACATCACTAGGTAAGGTATAGAACCACTCCTTGGCTTTTCCCTCAAGAGAGAAGGGAAAGGCAAACAACCATATAGCCACTTCATCGGATCCTTTCCGCCTAGTAGTCGAGCATACACCATGGAAGTCCTTGAGGTGTCTAATTGGATCTTGTGCAGGAAGTCCATGGAACTTTGGTAAGATATTGATGAGAGTGGTCTTGAGTTCAAAGCTTGCATTCAAGTTGGGATGAAGCACATGTAGAGGTTGGAGAACAAAATCCGATGCACCCGCTTCCTTGAGAGTAACTCTCCTTGGAGCGGCCATGTTGTCAAAACCTATATCAAAAGAAAAACTATTAGTAGTATCAACGGAAGAGTAATCGGTGCCTTCATTGGATGACGATGATATGGTTGGTGAATTGGTAAAAACCTTTTCACCTTTCTTAAAGACTAGCCGCCTCCGAGCTTGCCTAATATGAAGCAAAGTTCTTTCAATTTCCGAATCAAAGGGTGCTAACCTCGGATTTGATAGTGAACGCATCATACAATGAAGGAGATAAGAAACTCATGACATCAATTGGTATCTAAACAAAGACTAATCCTAACTAACAATCGAACGAGCAAACAATCAATTAAGAGAGAAATGCAAGTATTCACATATCAACATATTCACACTAACCAATAGAATGGCACACATAAGCAACTCCCCGGCAACGGCGCTATTTTGATGAACGAAAATATTCTTATGCCGGTTAGAAACTAGTAATGAATCTGATCGTGAGTATAGTCTAACCAACACGCGAATACCGCATCAAACAATTCTAAAATCTATGACCGAGAGTATTGATCCCGGATCGTTCTCCCTAGGAATTGCTTTAGAATGTGCATCATTGATTAGGAAAGCTTTTATGGTTTTGAGAATTGGTGCAAGAATTCAAACTAGCAAAGTAATCACAATTAATTGAAATAAAAGCCTTGGCTAAAGGTAAGCATTGGAAGTTCCATTATTATAGTTTCCTTCAATTATGATAAGAATTGATTGTTGCTTCACTTAGTTAACCCCCTAACAATGGAGCAATGTCAAGTGAAAGTAACTAACTTGAGTCACAAGTCCTAGTCTCACCCTAGGAAAGTCTAGCTTTAGTGCACTCCAAGTCAATTAGCAATTCTCAATTCATAATCTACAATTGATATCCATTATTCAAGTGTCTCCAATAACTCAACCCCTAAGCCAAGTGAGAGAAATCTACTCCATAGCCAAGGTTGTCATTATCACAAACAATTGGTAGGCAATTCTAGAAAACATGATGTATTTGAAAGAAGATAATTGAATTTAAACTATCTAATCCAAACAATCATCAACAATCAAACAATTGAATGAAACCTCAATTCATTAATCCACATTCAAAGTAACAAAATGAACCAAATCTAGATCTAAGAAATTGAACCAAAAGAACATCACTTAAGAGTAGAAGAAGAGTAGATCTACACTTGTAGCAAAACAAAAAGTCAATTAGCAATAGATCTCACCAAGAATTCCAAGAAAACTTACAATGGAGGATGAAAACCTAGAGAAAAGTTGGAGTTTCTCTCTCAAAAAAACAAAATGTAACTAACTTCCTAAAATATCTAGCATTATTACTAATTGTCCTAACACCCTTTATCCTTGGTCTTCTTAAGCTTTTCCCTCCAAAATCTGCTCCAAAACAGGGCCTGGGAACCCCTTGAAATCGCTGGGCACGTGTTTCATTTAAAAAATCATGTGCGCACATCGACGCATACGCGCACTGTACGCGTAAGCGCCCTTGGGCTCTTTTGCGATCTGCGCGCAGGCGTACGGTGCGCGCGAGCATCATAAGGGATATGGCCCAGTCATATAAGCGCGCCGACTCCTCACTCGGCTCCACTGTGCTGGCTCTGGGTGAGCGTATCCACGCGTACGCGCACAGTCCGCGTGCGCGTGCGTGTCCAACTTCAATTCTTTGATTTGTTTCATGCTCCTTCCATTCATGCATGCTTCCTTCATTCCTCTTAGCCATTTTTGCCCTATAACTTCTGAAATCACTTAACAAACGGATCAAGGCATCTAATGGTAATAGAGGAGGATTACAATATCTCAACTTTTGATGCAAAAGAAGCATATTTTTATCTATGAGGTGAAATGGGGAGGAGACACGAAATCATGCAGTTTTATATGAATAAGTGTGGAAGATCATTGATAAAATCCTTAGATTCTATGCATAATAAACCCTAAAAATGGGGTTTATCAGGCACTCGCGTCAGTACATCAACGCGTACACGTCGGCCAGCACACGTGTGAGGAGGGAAAATTTGAAGGTGACGCGTGCGCGTCGGCCACGCGTACGTGTGAGAGTTCGATCTGCCAAAAATTTTACTAGGTTAAAAAGTTGTAGAATTTACAATTTTAAACCCCAATCTTCCGACGGGCATAACTTCTTCATTTCAAATCATTTTTCGTCCATTCTTCAAACGACATAAACAACTCGGATCAAATTTCATTTCTAAAAAACTTTGACAAAAAACGGGGATCTAGAGACCAAGTTATACTCCGTCAAAGTAGACCAAAAACCACATTTTCATACAAGGACACAAAGTTCCATTTTCAAAACAAACCAATTTCAACCCTTTTCAAAACCAACCAAAACATACCAAAAATCAACCTCAAGCCTCCTCAACTCATATGTTGACATGTTTGTCAAATTCACAATCCACCAATCCCCCATTTTAACCAATTCCAATCAAATAACTCAATTTCAAATACAATATCATGTCATATATCTTTCCTCATCCCAATTTCCAACAAAACCAATTCCATCAACCATCAATACATACAATCAATATCATCCTTAACATCAATATGGCCTCACCCACAATTTAATCTCAACCAACCATTAAGCATATATCAAAACATATATATCTCTCATGCATCATACCATCAAAATATCAAAATCCACTAATCACATACATAACCACACAACTCATCTCAACCAATCAACAACATCAATAATCCAAATCCTATCTTAGGGCCTCTAGCCTAAATTTTTACACCACATTACATTTTAGATACAGGAAATCAAGACCAAACCTTAGCCGATTTCCCCGCTCAACCCGGAGCACTTCCAAAACACTTTTTTCACAAGCTCTCAAGGCCTCAACACCTCCAAGAACATATTTTTAGCACACCAAAGCCCTTTTCCAACCTTTCCAAACATATATACACTTCCTAAACCACAATATCGCATTCAAACAAATCCACTCAATACCCAAACATCATAAACGAATAAATTCCACTAGAGTTGAGAAGATTACCACACCCAAGGGTCAAGGAGACAAGATTAAGCCTCTCGTTCAAGCTAGTTGGATACTATAACATCAAAAGCTCACAAATCTCAATATTTTTCACCCAATTTTTTCGAAATTAATGCTAGAATTTCCGAGAGGAAAACCTAGATTACCTCAAGAAAAAAGTTGTGGGTTTTGTAGAGCTCAACGCGGTGAATGCGTGGCTGCAAACGGTGGGGCAATCGGAGCTCCAGATCAAAAGTTATGGTGGTTTGAAAATCAAGTGAGAGTTAGAACTTTGGAGGAGTGTTTTTCCCCTTCCGCACACCATTTGAGCATGTTTGAGGATTTAGAGAGGAGAGAGAGTGCTATTTTTAGGGTTTTAGGTTTAGTTTGGTTGGGCCAAGGGCCCAATATGGGTCCGCTTAGCCCAGTTTGGCCCGTTCGGTCCAATCTTGGGCCGATTTCTTTAAAATTGGTACCAAAATTCTCGTTTTAATTTTTTCTAGCATATTAAGCCATAAAAATCATTTTTTTATCTTTCTAGAATAAATTCTAATTTATGGGTTAATTAGTCATTAATTAACCGAGTTTTACATTCTACCCACCTAATTGGGAATTTTGCCCACAAAATTCAAATTCAATTACTTGAGAATAAGTGCGGGTAGTCAGTTCGCATCTTTGACTCAAGTTCCAAAGTATGCTCCTTGATGCATTTGCATTTTTGTCTAGATTAGCTAGTTAGTTTAAGTAGTTTTAGCTTAATTTCATACATTTTATTCAAATAAATAAGCATTTGAATGAAGTTCTCATTACACATGAATATGTCATAGGCTGGGTGATTTTATTGTTGATTCTATGTAAATGACATAAGAAAAGTGTTAAATCCTTGAATTATAGAAGCAGAGCTTTGATGAGATGTTATTTTGTGATTATGGCAGGGACGCGCAAGCGTAGAGGATGCGTACGCGTCGAGAGGCCCAAAATGAAGACTACGCGCACGCGTATATGACGCGAACGCGTAGATACCTGAGCGCTCCGTTCACATGAAAATGCTACGTTACTCTGTAGCTTGTTTAGTGCTACGCTCTCTTCAAAAGAACGCTACGTTCCTCAGCGACGCGTATGCATATATGACACGCGCGCGTGGAAAATGCATTTTCGAAGAGCCACGCGTACGCGTGGGTGACGTGTATGCGTGGAAGGGATTTACGGTCGTTGCAAAAGAGCGCTATATTCTTTTTGAAAGAGCACCTGCAAAAGCTTTCAAAATCTGGAAGTCAATTTTGGCCATCGACGCATACGCGTGAGAGACGCGTACGCATGGGTATGGCATCTGTGAAGAAGCACGCATACCCGTGGATGGAGCGGCAGCGTGGAATATGTAATTTGCCATCCACGCGTACGCGTGAGGGACGCGTACGCATGGGGAGCGTTCTTGGCATGAACGCTACGTTCTCAAAGTGAACGCTGCAAGGGATGTATAGGCGTATAGCACGCGTACGTGTGGAAAGTACTAAAGCAACAACGACGCGCATGCGCATACGACGCACACGCGTGGGTATACGAGTGCTCCGTTCTTCCAAAGAGCGCTACGTTCTCCTAGAAGCAAATTTTTGGATTAATTGGAAGGCCCACTTCAAAAGACTTTCAGGTACACCTGATGAAGGATTGCACTGATATAAATAGTGGGTAGATTGAATCATTAGAGGGCTTTTTGACACTTTGAAAGTAGAGACTTCTTTAGATCTTCTTCGAATTTTCTTTTAGATCTTTTTGTACTTTGACACTTTGAGCATTTTACATTCTGCACTTTTCGTCCTTTCTGTTTAGTTTATGCAATTTTTCTCTTTTCTGCTTACTGGAGCAATAATGAACTAAACTCCACTTTCATTAGGGGGAGAAGCTCTATTGTAATCATAATGAATCAATGAAATTCTTCTTCTTCTCAATTCATTTGGGTAGCTATTTGATATCTTCTATTTTGTTTGTGAATTATTCACTCCGGAAGGGGTTTAATTCAATTGAATGCTTGTGTGAGCCTCGGAAGGGGAATCACTTGCATTAGATTTGGAGCTCTATCCTTCACTACTCTCTTGATCAACACTATTTGGGAGGAATTGAGATCTTGAGAGTTAGTGTGGCTTATGGATGAGAGAAATGAACTTAACATCTTCTCATGACAATTAGATCAAGGAATTGGCAAGATTGATTGTGATTAGAGAGATTGGATTGCCAAGGAATTTGGATCTAATCAATTTCAATCCACCATAGATCTATTCATATGATTGAGAAATGAGTTGAGACCCAATTGATTCATGAGGATTATGATATCTCCAATCCTTGATGAATCACTTCCATTGATTTTTCTTCAATTACGATCTCTCTTATTTCATTTCAATTTAATTTGTTCATTGCTGTTTTAGTTCCCTGCACCTATTTCCCTTATTGATTCAGCAGTTTAAGTTCCAATACAATTTAGATTCTGCACTTTTAATTTCCTACACTTTAAGATTCAGTCATTTACAATTCTTCCAATTTAAGATTCAACTCTTTTAATTTCTTACTCTTCAAGTTTCTGTCAATTTACATTTTAGCTCTTCAGATTTCTTGCAATTTACTTTTTGTTATTCAAGTTTCACTCAAATCACCCACTGTCAGCTTAACTAAATTCATCACCCGACTAAAATTGCTTGATCCATCAATCCCTATGGGATCGACCTCACTCTGGTGAGTTTTACTACTTGATGCGACCCGGTATACTTGCCGGTTAGTTTGTGTGGAATAGATTTTCCCTCATCAAGTTTT
This sequence comes from Arachis hypogaea, assembly GCF_003086295.3. NCBI lineage: Eukaryota > Viridiplantae > Streptophyta > Magnoliopsida > Fabales > Fabaceae > Arachis > Arachis hypogaea. Next base: position 48,595,670 of record NC_092055.1, read on the forward strand.
TGGCGCCGTTGCCGGGGATTGATTTAGATTAACAATGATTAAGTAGGCGATAATCTAGATTAAGCATTTTCTTTTGTTTTTGTTAAGCCTACTAACTATTTGACATTTTGTTTCTGCTAACTGATGAGTCCATATTTTATGATATATTTTGACTCAATTTGGATAGATTCTTTCACATAAACTCACACTTAAGCACCAAAATAGCATACTTTTGTGTTTTGTCCCTAATTTGATCCTAAATGTAAGAACATGCGTTTTAATGCTTAGATTAGTGATTTAAATTCCACTTTTATGCCATTCGATGCCGTGATATATTTGTTGGATGATTTCAGGTCATTTAGGCAAGAATGGATTGCTAAAAAGTTGAAGGAAGCATGTACAAGGGAGAAAACATGAAGAAAACAAGGAAAAGCACACATATAGAAGTGTGCGTGCGCACAACCCCGCGTGCATGTGCACAAGAATGAATTTCCATGTGTTCGTACGCACGAGTATCTGTGCGCAGCCAAGCGTGCGTACGCACACATCTGTGCATCCGCACAGGTCCCTGCACGTGATTGTATTCATGAAACAAATGCTTCACAATTTCTGAGGCCTCTTGGCCCATTTGGAAAGGCTGGAATGCTGTTTTGGAGTGCTTTATGAAGGAGAATTCAATATATATCAAGAGGAGAGTGATTATTAGGTTTAGTTTTGAGTTTTTCATAGTATTAGGAGTAGGAGTAGTGTAGATAGTAGAATTCTCTCTTAGGGTTTCATTTCCATTTCCATTATAGTATTTTATAGCAAGCCCTGATCTTTGATTTTGCTTCTTTAATTGTAAGTACTCTCAATTTCCTTTTAATTAAAGCACTTTTACTTCCAATTTCCTTTGGTTCAAGTTACTTTGTTCATATTTTTAATTTCTTTTTCTTGAAGTTTTGATCAATGAATTTTATGTCTTATGCTTCCTTTATGTTTGATTGCTTGTTTATGTTTGGTTTTGTTGATAGTTGGTTATATTATTATAATTTTCATTGCAATTTTCCACGCTTTACTTTTATACACACAAGGTGTTTGTGAAAATGTCAACTTTAGATTTTGAGTAGATTTTCACACCTTGGCTTGAGATTTGAGTTCCTAGGATACTAGAGTCATAATGTCCAACATTTAGTGGTAATTCTTGGGGAGTTAGTTGACTATTGTTTCCATTAAAGCTAGCCTTTTACCAACTAGTTTGGTAAGTTGGTTAGGACCTATGGATTAAGGCCAATTATGCTTGCTTGACTTACTCCTCGATGTTTGGGGTTAACTAAGCGAGACTAACTCATGATAATTACCATAGTTGTGGTTATGGCAATGATCGGATTCCTTGGATCCTCATTCTCAAGTAAAGGCTCTTTTATGTATTTTAGAATTTTCACTAGTTTTGATCTTGTTCCCTTTTACTTGCATTAATTACCAATTTTGACCATTGCTTAGTTCTTTGAATTCTTAGTTCTTTTAATCTTTTGTTCTCTTACTTCAAAACCCCTTTTTCCTAACAACCGAAAGCGTAGCAATCTCAATTGCATTCCTAGGGAGAATGACCCGAGGTTGAATTACTCTCAGTATCGGTTTATATTAGAAATTGTAAACTTTGATCGAGCATTACTTGTTGGTTGAGAACTATACTTGCAACGAGGTTATTTCTCTTTCACCGAGAAGAGATTCTTGACCGACGGTTTTGCTCGTATCAAGTTTTTGGCGCCGTTGCCGGGGAAGCATGCAATTGCTGTTATATCTTTTAGTTGATGTAAACATGTTAATAGTGTAAATATCACTTTTTGGTTTTTTGTTTTCTTTTGTTAATAGGATTTTGTTTATATTTTCTCTATGGATTTTTCACACCATCACCACAATGCACCCCAATGGAACCTAAACATTTACCTTTATAGTCATTACTCCTACACACCATCACCTCACTACATATAAAACCAAAACCCTTACCCTCATGAGTTTGATTGTCAACCTTCATCACCTCAATTTTTATCTTCATATATGGATCAAGCCACACAAGAAGTATTTTTCATGCTCATTCAAAAACAACAAGAGTTCCAGAAGAAGCAAGAGCAAGTCATGTCTACCTTAGCAAGAGCTTTGGATCATTTAGCTTCATTATGTTCATGCCACAAGCAAGAAATTCTAGTGGATGAATGTGTGGAACCAAGTGAAAAGTGTGGAGTGAAAGAAGAATTGCAAAATCAAGAAAACGATGTCAAGTCACAACATGAAGCACAAAAGGAGATAAATGAAGAGTTTGTGGGAATTGATCAAGAGGATTTCATCATTCAAGATTTTTTGTCCAACTTGGGTAATTCCTTCAATGACCTTCATGAACCTCCATTGTTAGATTTGGAAGGAGATGTTGATATGGACTTCACGCAACCTTCAATTTTTTACTTAAGTGATGATGAGGAAGATTCAAAAGAGGTTGAGGAAGATTTTAGCTACCAAGAAGTGAAAGTAGTTGTGCAAGAACGAATTGAGTGGGTAAATATTTCTCCAACAAGCTTTCTAGCCCCACATCAATATGCCGTCTTAGAAACGGATTGTCAACTTCAAACCCTTCTTGGAGTAGTGGATGGTAGACGGAAGAACATTAATTGGCAAGGAAATGGAAAGTTCATCAAAGGAGCCAATCCAATATTTAGAGTTCAATTATGGTGCAGGAGTCAATTTAGTGGATTCCGGAGAGTGCACAAGTGTTCTAATGGCGATTTAAGACATTGTTCGTCCGAGTGCAAGGGTGAAGATCAAGAAGAGGATGAACAAAAGACTAGAGTATGGGATCCGGGCATCAATTTCAAGAGTCAACAAAATTGGATCCTAGTTGCTAGCTTGAAGTCTCTCATGAGTTTGATGCAGTTTATTTGGGACTCCAGATGTCAAATCAAGAGCAAACTTGGTTGCAGATTCAAGGAGGAGTGGAAGCATAAGCCGCCCTAACAAGGATCTCTTCACCAAGTCCAACTTAGGACTATAAACCAAAGTGCTAGGTGGGAGACACCCCACCATGGTAATATCCTTCTAGCTTTCTCTCTTTAACCTTTTGTTTCATGAATAATTGGCTATATTATTTGGTTGGTTAGATTTATTTTGATGTTTGTTAGGTAATTTTAGTGGAATAATGTGTTTTAGGAGTTTTATAATGTTTTGGGACTTGAAAACCTACTTTTGATGTCATGTTTGATGCCTTGGGTCATAATTTTTGTTGCAGGAATAGAGTCCTATGCGTACGCACAACCTCATCTGTCTGCATAGTTTCCCTGTTTTTCAGTTCCTGTGCGTACGCATAGCAACGTGCGCACGCACACCCCTAAATGCTCCCTCTATTCCCATCACGCGCACAGCTTGGGCGTGTGTACACTGCCCCCTTTTTCCCTATGTGCGTCCGCACACCTTCCCTGTTCCAAAAAAAAAAAAGAGAACCCTTGTGCGTGTGCATAGCACTGAGCGCACGCACAGCCTTGGACAACCCCCCTGGTCGCAGCGCACGCGTCACTTGTGCATGTGAACACAACCCTTATTTTCCCTCTGTGCGCGCGCATGCTCCCTTGTGCGTCCGCACAAGACGCGAGAAGGCTTCTGCTCGTAGCGCCCGCACGCTGCTCTGTGCGCGAATACCTTTCCTTATTCCTTTTTGTGCATCCGCACACAACCTTGTTCATCTGCACAGGTCACTTTTCGAACGTTAATTCGAAAAAGAGGACTCGCACGTCAGTTTCCCCCAAACCCCACCCCTTTCTTCTTCTCTTCTTCTCTGAACACAATCACCTCCAGTCTCTCAAACCTGCGACCGACCACCTCCACCACCACACCTCTCTCTCTCTCTCTTTCTTCCCTTTCTTCTCCTACATTGCTTCTCCATTTTCCCCTGTTTCTTCCCTGCACCTCTCCTTCCGTCGACAGCCCTAGGCCGCGCCTCCCCAATCTGACGAACAGCGCCAAATCTTGGGCCTTTGGATCTTGAGTTTGAAGCAGTTCTCTTCTTCATTTGGGCTTGGCTTTACTTGCAGAGAGAAAGTGTGAAGTGGGCAGAGACTTTAGCTCAGGACGTTAGGGGTGTTAACGTTTAGTGAAAATATGAGTTCGAGAACGTTAGTGACAATCAACTTTCTCACTAACGTTCCTAAGTAAAAGCCACGTTAAACTTCAACGTTAGTGGCACAAACGTTGCCACTAACGTTGCCTCTAAGTCCTTCGCACACGTTATTGGGACTTAACATTCCCAATAACTTTGAAAAGCCCCCTTTGTTCCCACGTTAGAGCTCACGTTAACTTAGTTAACGTGGCTCTTTAACATGGGCTTGCCATCCTTCGAGAACGTTAGTGACACTCAACATTGTCACTAACGTTCCAAGGTGCCCCTATGTCTCACGTTAGAGTCCACGTTAACTAGGTTAACGTGGCTTCTAACGTGGCCATGCTTAGCCATCCCCAACGTTAGTGACAATGTTGAATGTCACTAACGTTGGCATTTTTTTCACTCATCAACGTTAGCTTCCACGTTAACTAAGTTAACGTGGAAGTTAATGTGGCTCCTTGGGGGGTTGTGTGGTTGCTTCCAACGTTAGTGACAATCTTGGGTGTCACTAACGCTGTCGATCACTCTTGCTTCTTACGTTAGCTCCCACGTTAACCAAGTTAACGTGGGAGTTAACGTGGTATGTTTCTCCTTAGGCCAACGTTAGTGACAATGTTGAATGTCACTAACGTTGGCGTTTCTCCCCCCTTCTAACGTTAGAGGCCACGTTAACTAAGTTAACGTGGACTCTAACGTGGCCACTTATGAGCATTTGCCAACGTTAGTGACAATGTTAAGTGTCACTAACGTTGGCTCAACTTCCTCTCTCCACGTTAGAGTTCTCGTTAACTTAGTTAACGTGACTCTTAACGTGGTCAATGATGGCTTTGAGAGCATTATTGGCAATCACTTTTCTCATTAACTTTGCAAGTTAGCTCCCATTTCCTGCTTCTTTTGGTCCTGAAATCAAGCAATAGAGCGCATCAAAGTTCTAGTCCAAGTCATGGGCAATGCAGCATATAATTTGTCACTAAACTCATGCAAAATCCTCATGAAATAATGTAAAATGCGCAATGTATGCTTGAATCAAGGTGTAAGTGAATATCTACCCAAAACTAGCTTATTTCCTAAGGGAATGCATGAAACTAACCTAAAAACAGTAAAGAAAAGGTCAGTGAAACTGGCCAAGATGCCCTGGCATCACAACACCAAACTTAAAGCTTGCTTGTCCCTAAGCAAGTACTGGAACAAGAGAATGATGAATGGAATGCCAAGAGAAATGAGTCATTCTTGTGGAAGTCATATCACTGATTTTATGGTGGTTTCATGCATAGCAACTTAGGTTCATTCCTTTACTGGCTTTCAGACCGTTATCATGTCCTAAAACACTCACCTTGCTTACATCCCATGATACTTTTTTTCATTGATCCCTTTAATTGTCATTTCAGAGCTTATTGGTGTTCTTAGGCTAAGTGCTCTGTAAGGGGGCAACTTTTTAAGATAAGCTTTCAGCCAACACTCCCGAACCAGTTGGTTCAAGGTGCTAGGTGTTGAAGCACCCCTAAGGACTTACTCCCTCAAGTCTCTCCCCCATACATACACACCACATGCATATAGTTCATTTATTTTCCTTCTTGAGACCTTGGTGTCCAGAACCTCTTTGGGTTACTAAGTGCTCTGTAGTGAGGGTTACTCTTGATAATGGACTTTCAGCTGATAATCCCGGGTTAGTTAACCCAAGTTACCAAGTGATAAAGCACCCCTAAGAGCTTATTCATCCAAGTAGATCCCTCACACAGGAACACCACAGACACATATCTTAAGATCAAAACCATTGGTGCCTAGCCTTATTGCTTACTCTTTTTCTTTTGTTTTTCCACTTTCATTATTCTTTTCTCTTTCTCTTATTAGGATCTTGTCATATACTTAGTCTCATGAGTATATTCAAAGCAAAGTATTCAGGCCAGATAGTTGTCATCCCACCTGATGGTTGAACCAACTTAGCTAACTTATGATCATACCACAAACTCATGAATGTACTCCATAGTATGAACCCCACTCTGGTCTTTTGAAAATACTCATTCTCTTTTCATTTGATTTAAAGGGGACAAGCATACAAGTAAGTAAAGTAAGGATGCAATGACATAAAGACTAGCACACAGAGACCTTCTTCAATACCAAAGACTTAAAAGACAAACTTGAAAAAGGTTTAAACATAACATGGAAGCAAGTTCTATTTTATACAAGATCTTCCTTATTTAAAACATAGAGAAGGGTGGAATAAAGAAGGAACTCCACCACCTTTTACTGTTGTGGATGTCCATGCTCTTTTCCTTGCTTGTCCTCCTTGTTTCCTCTTGCATTTCCTCGCATCCATGCCAATCTTGCTTGCTTCCAATCCTCAAGTGCCTTCCTCACTGACTCATAACTCTCTTCCACCCTTTGTCTTTCTTCTCGTGCTAATTCATCCTTCATTTCTTCATACCTGGCTATTCCTGGATGCAATATTGGCAGCTGTCCCACTAAGTAGCCGAGCCTGGCTTGAGTGTTTATGTGATGTCCTGTCTCGCTCATGTAAACTCCTTCTGCGAATGCCCTTTGCTCGTCCAATAGTTCTGCCTGTTCTATTTGTCTTCGATGCATCTCATGTATGTGTGCCCCTTGATGTGCTTGGATGTTGATCAGCCTCTGAATGGATTCTTGTTGCTCATTTTGCCTTTGTTCCATCCTGTTGAATGTTTCTCCCCATTGTTGTCCTTGACTTAGTTGCTGTTCCATCATTTGCCTTTGCCACTCACCTTGCTGAGTCATCCATCTTAAGAGTGCTTCCTCTTGCTGCCCCATCATCTGTAATTGAAGCTCTTTTTGTGCTCCTTGGCTTTCTAAATATTGTCTAGACAAGCCATCAATGGCTTCCTGCAATTGGTGCATGTCCTAGGTCTGTGGTGCTTGCCCCTCTAAGACTTGTCCTTCCACTGCTTGAGGGGCTGTTCTCTTCCTTTGCTTCCGTTGAGGTAGGGGGGATGCTGCAGCATTCATCCTTCGTACAGTAATTGGGATGCCTTCCTTTATCCACATGGGGTTCTCATCTTCAAAAACCACCCCAGCTTTCTTGCATATTTGGTAAATAGTGCTGGGGTAACCTAACGTTCCTCTTGAGTCGCTTTTCTCTGCCATCTTTCTAATACCTTCAGCTATGAGTTCATGAACATTGATTTCTCCTCCCTTCAGTATACAATGCACCATCGTGGCTCTCTTGACATTCACCTCTGAGTTGTTTGCAGCTGGGAGAATAGACCTTCTCACTAGCTCAAACCACCCCTTGGCTTCAGGAGTGAGATCTGTTCTCTTAATGAACTTTAGTTTATTTCCCGCACCCCTTTCCCAGTCAGCTCCTGGTACACAAATATCTTGCAGAATCTGGTCATAATTGGGGTTGTCCAATCTTGAGTGATAACTTTTTTCTTCAAACTGTATAGACCGTAGCTTCAATGCCCTCATGACACTCATGGTACCAAACTCCACCATCTTTCCGCTCACAAAGCTTGTATAGGACTCATCTTTCTTATCATATCGGACCGCATTTGCATAAAATTCTCTTATGAGATTTGCATTCACTTTAGTGACCGGGTCAGTGAGGAGCTCCCATCTTCTCCTTTCTACTTTCTCTATGATTTCGGGGCACTCAGTCTTTTTAACTTGAAATCCCAGCTCATAAATGATTTCCTTATCAACCATCCACCCGTATTGCAATGCATGATGCAAGCTTCTAAATCTCTTTTCATCATATGGGTGTTCTTCCATGGGTTCCTTTCCCTTCCTTCTTTTAGAACCCGAAGATGCCATGAATGATAGTTAATATGTGAAGGTGGCAAAGTTGTGGAGATTTTTGGTTGTTCAGGGTTTTATTGCACTAAAGAGAGTGAGGTGGGAAAAAGGTTTTTAATGGGGTAGGGAGTGTCTTGTACCGAAATGGAGAGTGGTGAAGAGTGGGTAATGACAATGAAGGTGGGTACGGAACAAGGGTCATTTATATAGAGAAGTTGTGAGAGAATGGAGGGTGTGGATTGATGGAGTGGTTACTTGATGGACGGTTGGGGTGATGCATGGATAAAAGACAAGGATCATCACTTTATGAATGAGATTGCTCGGTCTTTTAGGGGTCCCATTTTTCCAATGTTGCATGGCAACATTTTCCAATGTATTCCCTTTTTAGAACAAGTGTGTAGCCCTTCCTTTTGTGGTGTCCGATCCTTCTTTGTTTAGTTGTCCAATCCATCCCTTTTAATGCTTCTTTTCTTTTCCTATAAAGATAACATAAGGAAAGTGAGACATAATATCAAAAAGACAATTTAGCCTTTACGGCTATAATTAACTAACTAAGTGTGTGTCCCTTTATGTATTTTGGTGGCACCATGGGGTGACACCAAACTTAGTTTGAAGCATTGTGATGAAAAGTTTTGTTCAAAGCTCCCAAGACTAGCATGCATCTTGGTTTGCTATGAACACCAAACTTGTTCCTCACTATATACTGCACAATAAGGACTTCACCAAGTTTGTCAAGTTTGGGTTGAAATTCATAAACATTGATTTTTTTACTATTTTGTAAAAACATATAAAACATGGGTTGCCTCCCATGAAGCGCTTCTTTAGCGTCACTAGCTTGACGTTTTTCCTTCATCAGGGTGGTTGATAGTGCTTAAAGTCCTCCCCTCTTGCTGTGGACTTATATCCATTGGTTGGATCAATGATCTCCACATGTTCCAGGGAAAGAACTCTGTTGATAGTGAAGACCTTAGGTAACTGGGATGGTATAGTGGGGAGATTAGGGGGAATATCTGGGAAGTAAGCTGAGACAACTCTATCCCCTGGAGAGAAGTCTTCCATAGGGATCTTCTTATTTCTCCACCTCCTTGGTACCTTCTTCTTTGTTTCTTTTGAGGTTGCCTTGCCCTCGGTGACCTCTTTTTCTAAAGGAGTTGTGATTCTGTCTTTACCTGCCTCTAGAGGTTTAGGTACCTCCAACTTTTTCTTGAGCTGTGGCAATTGCTGTTTTCCTTGTTTATCAATTAATGGGATCTCAGAATGAACTGGCTGTGCTTCAGTGCTTGTCTCCTCTTTCAGTGTCTCATTATCATCTGTGCTTAGTTCCTCGTCCTCTTGATCTGTTTCTTGTGAGAGTTTGAAAACATTGAAGCTGAGTCATTCATCATGGATTCTCAATATTAGCTCCCCTTTCTCTACATCGATAAGTGCTCTAGCCGTAGCTAGGAATGGTCTTCCCAATATGATTGGGTGAGTGTGACTCTCTTCCATGTCTAGGATGACAAAGTCTGTTGGGAGAAAGTATTTCCCAACCTTTAGCAACACATTTTCCACCACTCCTATTGCTTGCTTTTGAGTTTTGTCAGCCAGTCTGATGATTACATCTGTGGGCATTATCTCATTGATCTGCAGCCTCTTCACCAGGGATAAGGGCAGTACGTTGATGCTGGCCCCCAAATCACATAGTGCTCTATCGAACATAGTTTTACCTATGGCACAAGGGATGTGAAAACTCCCTGGGTCTCTTCTTTTTGTAGGCAACTCAGGTTGAATAAGGGCACTACATTCCTTGTTCATTACTATAGTCTGGCCTCCTTTGAGTGAGCTTTTCCTGGGAAGAAGTTCCTTCATATACTTGATGAATGCAGGCATTTGTTGAATTGCCTTGATGAATGGTATGTTTACATGCAGAGATGCAAACAAGTCTAGGAACCTTGAGTATATTCTCTTTCCCACAGCACCATTGAGCAGTTGAGGGAAGGGTGCATAGAGCTTCAGCAGCTCTTGTTGTGAGATTTCTGGTGCTTGGTGATTTCTATCCTCCTCCTTTGTTGACTTGTCTTCAGGTTGTTCGAAAAGTTTGCCTTGCTTGTCTTCAGTCTCTTGATCACTTGTAGTGACCGTTTTGCAATCTTCCCATCTTACTTTCTTTGCTTCTCCTTTGGGGTTTTTCTCCGTGTCACTTAGGAAGCTATCGGTAGGTTTGGGAATTTTCTCAGCTAAACATCACACCTAGAATTCCAGCTTCCTAATGGTCTCTCCCTGGTTCTTAATATTGGCTCGCACCTCCTCTTTGAACACCTTATTTTCTTGAATCTCTTGGCATATTCCTTCAAGTAAGGTTTCAATCTTAGAGAGCTTGTCATCAATTGATGGGTGATTCGGAGCAGATGTGCTGTCTTGGTTTTGATAGGCGTGTGGAGAAGTGTTGTTGTGGGGGTGTTGAGATGTCCTCTGTGTGAATTGTTGGTGAGCTGCATTTTTGTTGGAGTTGTAACATCTCTGGTCTTGGTTTTGATCTTGCTGACTTCCCCACCCAAAGTTTGGGTGGTTTCTCCATCCAGGGTTATAGGTCTTGGAGTATGGATCATAGTTTTTCCTTGGTGAATTCCCAATGTAGTTGGCTTGCTCTTGACTACCCTCTGCTTCTTCATTCACTCCTTCTTGGGTTGTTGATGAAGTGGAGATTGCTACTACTTGGTTCCTCTCCATCTTCTTGGTGAGGTCAGCCAGCTGTTGGGTAATGAGCTTGTTTTGGGCCAACAGAGCATCTACATTGTTTAGCTCCATTACTCCTCTTGTGTTCCCTCTTTCGGAAGCATAGAAGTAGTCATTTTCTGCTACTGTTTCAATAACATCTATGGCTTCCTCAATAGTCTTCTTCTTGTTCAAAGATCCTCCGGATGAATGGTCTACGGCCTTCTTTGACTCATAAGAGAGCCCTTCATAGAAAATGTGCAGCTACACCCATTCGTTGAACATATCTGGTGGGCACTTCCTTGTTAGGTCTTTAAACCTCTCCCATGCTTCATATAGAGTCTCACCATCTTGTTGCCTAAAAGTTTGGACCTCAGCTCTCAGCCTATTGATTCGTTGAGGAGGGTAAAATCTTGCTAAGAATTTGTTCACCACGTCTTCCCAAGTTGTCAAGCTTTCCCTTAGGAAAGATTCCAGCCACTTGGCTGCCTTGTCCCTGAGTGAGAATGGAAATAAGAGCAGTCTATAGGCGTCAGGATGAACACCATTAGACTTCACTGTGTCACATATTCTCAGGAAGGTGATTAAATGTTGATTGGGGTCTTCTTGAACACCTCCTCCAAACGAACAGTTATTCTGAACAAGGGTGATGAGCTGTGGTTTAAGTTCAAAGTTGTTGGCATGGATTGTTGGCTTTTGGATGCTACTTCCACAATTGCCTAGGTTTGGATTGATGTAAGAGCCCAAAACTCTTCTATCCTCCCCAGCATGATTTGCTCTACCTCTTCCCCCATGGTTGTGATCCTCTTTTTCATGATGGTTTTCCATGTTGTCTTCCATGTTTGGTTCAAAGAATTCCTCTTCTTCCTCAGCACCAACCACTTTCTTTCCTCTTGCCTCCCTCCTTAATCTAAGGAAGGTCCTCTCAGGTTCAGAATCGAAGGAAGTTGAAGCCCCGCTTCTTCTCCTTGTCATACAACCATCAAGTGCAAGCAAGAAAAGATAGGTGTAGAAAGTATTTTGTCAGAATTACTGTTAGTTGTGGGTGATGCAATATATCAAACAGTTAGTGGGTTAGCAAACAGAATTGAAAATAACAAAGAAAAACAAAAGAGTAGAGGGGGAAGGGAAGAAGTTTAACTAAAACAGAAAGTAAATCACTCAAACAGAAAATGAAATTCACAAAATAAAAATGCTCAATCTAGTGATCTTCCAATTTAATCATTGTTGATGCACAATCAATCCCCAGCAACGGTGCCATAAACTTGATGCGGGTGGAAACTGTCTCTCAACAAATTTCCTTCGGCAAGTGTACCGAATTTGTCGTCAAGTAAAAACTCACAATAGAGTGAGGCCGAATCTCACAGGGATTGATTGATCAAGCAACTTTAATTAGAAGAATGTTCTAGTTGAGCGAATCCAGAATTTGGGTTGAGAGTTACAGAAAATAAAATGGTGGGAATGTAAATAACAGAAAAGTAAATGCTAGAATTAAAGGACTGGAAGTAAATGACTGAAAGTAAATTGCAGAATTGTAAATGGGAATGGGGGATTTGCTCATAAAAGTAAATGGCAAAAATTAAAGGGAATGGGTAAGATCAGAGATGGGGAGTTCATTGGGCTTAAGAGATATTGCAACCCTCCGAATCAAGTTCATTTTCATCTCTTCCTCAATCAATGCACTCATTGATCTCCTTGGCAATCATAATTGATTGAATTACAAATTCAATCTCTCAAATCTTGATCAATAGCCAATTCCTTGGTTAATTGCTCATGAGAAGAGATGAAGTATGGTCACTGATTATACCACATGCATTTTCCAAATCAAGTATTGAGAGGGTTATAGTCACATACCCATCCAAACCCAATTTGGTCCAGCATGAGAAAGCATTTCTAGCTTGATCTCTTCATTCCTCTTTCAAGGTTCAGAAGAGATCCAAGTTTGAATAGCTTCTTTTCCAAGATAACTACCCAATTGGATGAAGATCGAAAGCTTTCAAGTAAAATCAAGAGAAAAGATAGAAGAAAAATAATGAAAACTAGTATTGATCCATCAAATTACAACAGAGCTCCCTAACCCAATGAAAGGGGTTTAGTTGTTCATAGCTCTAGAAAATGAAAACAAAGATGGAGAAAACATCATAAAACTAGAAAATGAAGAGAAGGTAAAATACAGAGAGTAGTTCTCTTTTTCCAACTTTCCAGAACTCCCTAAACAATTCAAAGCTACTCCTATATATACTACTTTTCTCAGCTTCTAGTTGGCTCTTCAAATCTTGGGCCTTTGGATCTTGAGTTTGAAGCAGTTCTCTTCTTCATTTGGGCTTGGCTTTACTTGCAGAGAGAAAGTGTGAAGTGGGCAGAGACTTTAGCTCAGGACGTTAGGGGTGTTAACGTTTAGTGAAAATATGAGTTCGAGAACGTTAGTGACAATCAACTTTCTCACTAACGTTCCTAAGTAAAAGCCACGTTAAACTTCAACGTTAGTGGCACAAACGTTGCCACTAACGTTGCCTCTAAGTCCTTCGCACACGTTATTGGGACTTAACATTCCCAATAACTTTGAAAAGCCCCCTTTGTTCCCACGTTAGAGCTCACGTTAACTTAGTTAACGTGGCTCTTTAACATGGGCTTGCCATCCTTCGAGAACGTTAGTGACACTCAACATTGTCACTAACGTTCCAAGGTGCCCCTATGTCTCACGTTAGAGTCCACGTTAACTAGGTTAACGTGGCTTCTAACGTGGCCATGCTTAGCCATCCCCAACATTAGTGACAATGTTGAATGTCACTAACGTTGGCGTTTCTTTCACTCATCAACGTTAGCTTCCACGTTAACTAAGTTAACGTGGCTCCTTAGGGGTTGTGTGGTTGCTTTCAACGTTAGTGACAATGTTGGGTGTCACTAACGTTGTCGATCACTCTTGCTTCTTACGTTAGCTCCCACGTTAACCAAGTTAACGTGGGAGTTAACGTGGTATGTTTCTCCTTAGGCCAACGTTAGTGACAACGTTGAATGTCACTAACGTTGGCGTTTCTCCCCCTTCTAACGTTAGAGGCCACGTTAACTAAGTTAACGTGGACTCTAACGTGGCCACTTATGAGCATTTGCCAACGTTAGTGACAATGTTAAGTGTCACTAACGTTGGCTCAACTTCCTCTCTCCACGTTAGAGTTCTCGTTAACTTAGTTAACGTGACTCTTAACGTGGTCAATGATGGCTTCGAGAGCATTATTGGCAATCACTTTTCTCATTAACTTTGCAAGTTACCTCCCATTCCTTGCTTTCTTTGGTCCTGAAATCAAGCAATAGAGCGCATCAAAGTTCTAGTCCAAGTCATGGGCAATGCAGCATATAATTTGTCACTAAACTCATGCAAAATCCTCATGAAATAATGTCAAATGCACAATGTATGCTTGAATCAAGGTGTAAGTGAATATCTACCCAAAACTAGCTTATTTCCTAAGGGAATGCATGAAACTAACCTAAAAACAGTAAAGAAAAGGTCAGTGAAACTGGCCAAGATGCCCTGGCATCAGTTGTTAGTTAGTATTGTTTCCATTAACTCTAATCTCTTGCTAATTCACTTAGTGAGATGATTAGGACTTTTGTATTGAGATTAGCTAGTCTTGTTAGACTTTCTCTCATGGAAGATAACCTATATCTTCTTCCAATGTTGGAGATGATGTAATAAGATAAATTCTTGTTTATATTTGTGACATGATTAATTAGTCTTGTTTGACATTCACCCTATGTGAGGATGACATGATACCTTATTCCTTTTGTTGGAGTTGACTAAATAAGATGAATTAATCAATGTATGACTAGGAAAGAAAGCCTATGATCTCAATTTTTGCCATGAATGTCTCTCTTTATTACTTGCTTTCTTTAGTTACTTGCTTGATTTACTCTTCTTGTCATTTAAATTCTTGTCCATTTACTTCCTTGCCCCTTTATCAATCATACCCCCTTGTTCCTTCATAGCCAATAATCATTCACTTTATTGCAATTCCTCGTGAGACGACCCGGAGTCCAAATACTCTGGTTAATTCTTATTTGGGGTTTGTACATGTGACAACCTAAATTTTTGTATGTGAGGACTCTTTGTTGGTCTAGAACTATACTTACAACGAAAATTCAATTGAGAAATTCTATATCAACAAAAGTTCGAACATTACAGCTGTGTATAATACCAAGCTGAAAATCATTTTGTTTGATGCATTTGCAAATGCATAGCATGCTAATTGGCTGCATTATGTACTGACTGCCATTTCTTTCAGCTTTAACACCAAACTAGCATTAAACTTGCAATTTTGAAATCTGTTTGGTGCCTTTAGCAGCAGTACATACAATGTTTGTTAAGTGAATTTACTAGTGCTTATTCACATGTCTTTAACATCTATGACCATGTACGATAACTTGTCCTTTACATATTTTTTTTAGCAATGCAATTTGATTTTGGTCAATTGTTGCTTTTGGGACAAAGATATGGTTCTATGATCATTTTATCACTTTTTCGTGAATAGGCAAGTGCTTTAATTGTCAAATTATTATTGCCTTTCATGCCGATTTTTGCAAAGTCTATTAATTTCAAATGCAAAATGGCAATAATCAATTTTTCCCAAGTCAAATCACTTCCATTATACACCTAAGTCATATGTATGCTTTAATTATTGTTCATTGTTTCATTTGTTACTTAAGTTACTCGATTTTGGGTAAATACATTTCCTTGTGAGCATTTCACTGCTTTATATATATTTCCCCTTAATGGAATGTTTGTTTACTTATTGGATCTTACTTGAATTGTTTGACTCTTTCCTCTTTGTTTTGTGATTCTTAATTGTTTCTCCTGAATTGTCTTCTGTTTTTGTCTTTTTCAGGATGCCTCGTAAAGTAAAGGAGAAAGCCAATCCTTTTGGCTCACTCTCTTCCCGCGCCTCCAAGAACTCACCCAGACACGTTCATTAATGCAGAAGCCCAAGAACAGTACAGGAAAGTGGAATCAAAAGCCTTTCACTACGAGAGAAAGCTGAACTTACCAGAGAAATACGCAGACCAAATTTTGAATAGATTAAATTTTTACCATTGGAAATTCGTAGAATTCAATCTAATGAAAGTCAATGAACACCAGGTCAAGGAATTCTACGCAAATCTCCTAAAGAGGGATGCCCCAACTATTTTTCTGAGAGGTGTCACACTGGACACCTTTGATACTGCTTTAGAGGCCCTCTTAGACATTTCGCATGTTCCTCTGCCTCGTGACACTTACCTTCAGATAGTGAAGGAATTGACATCGGGAAAGCTTTCATTGGACGGGGTTCTGAAAAAGATTGGCACTCCTGAGGCCAAATGGGACTACAGCAGGAGAGAAAATGCAGTCCCACAGAGCATTGCGCGCACTGATCTAAACCATGAGGCGAAGATCTGGCAACAGATCATCACCGACTACATTCTACCGAGCACGCATGCCACTCATATCCGCGTCCGTGTGGCAGTTTTGCTATGGGCTATTCTGGAGGGGAGGAGGATCTATGTTCTTCCCCTTATTAGAGATTCGATGTGGAAGGTGATGCAACAACAGAATTACAACATCCCTTTCCGTCGTTGATCACCAGATTAGCCGCTCTATTTGGAGTAGAGAGACGTCCAACAGACCGGACATCTGTCCTCATCAATAAATAGCCATTCCTGCCATACGGAGACTATGACAGACCACCACAAAAGAAGAGGAAGATCACTGAGCCGCCGTCATCAGCAGAGCCCTCAGTACCTCCAGAACCTCCTGTGAGTACACCCCGACTTCAGACACCCTATGAGCTGGGTCAGGAGATCTTGGAGACTCTCCACCATTTTGAGCGCCGCAACGCTCGCCGCTTCCAGTGGATTGTGGCAAAATTCGAGGGTCGAGATTCTGGGCCACCTCCTCCGGATACACCAGAGCATGAGCCCGAGACTAAGGAGCTAGAACCTAAAGAGCCAACAGCTGACGAGCCCCCTGAGCAGACAGCGGCAGAGACCACAGTTGAGGAGTCTACAGTTCAGATAGCAGCAGAGTCATTAGTCAGATAGTTGAGGAACCGGCAGCTGTAGCTGAGCTGAGAGCTGAGACAGCAGCAGAGCCAGCTTGCCAGGCATTTGAGGAGCATAGAGCTGAGCCCACCCCACGGCCTTCCAGTTCCATTATTGTGTATCACCGTCATCACCACCCACCACCGCCAAACGGTGGAGCTTTCCAGAGTTGATCACCCGGTCCGATTTTTAGCACGGAGGACCGTGCATCATCTAAGTGTGGGAGAGAATCTACTATTTTGTTTGGGTGTAAACATTCTCTCCTGAACACTTATCATTTAGTTTACTTTAGTTTTATTATGCTTTTGTAGATATTTTCGGCACTTTACTTCACTTTTTGCTACATATTAGTACTTCGATATATATATATATATATTAGTTGTTTCTAGTTATGTCTAGTATTGCATTTTCATTTTGGTATATATGCATATTGCTTTTTATATTGCATGGTACATAGTATAGATATGGATTGTGATTGGATGATTTGAATAGCCTATGCCTAGTTCATTTTGATCCTAATTGTTCATGTTACTTTTTGCTTGTTGAAAATTAGGAAAAGAACTAGGAAATTTTGAAAAATTTGCATCCATCACTACATACATATAGGAAATAATTTTGGTTAAAAACAATGAGGATTTCCAAGAATTTTGGGCTTTCTAAAGGATTGATTTGGAAAATTGTTCTCAAATTTTCTTGAATGATTTTATGGAACATAGAAGAGTAAAGAACAAATACCTTGTGAGCTTTTGAGCTATATTGAGTGGTTACACATTTTAACAGCTATTTTTGTTCATTGTATGCTATATCTCTTCTATGATTGTAATCTTGGTTTTGCTTGATCATTATTTCCAATGATTGATATTTTGAATTGTATTGAGCATGATTGAGGCCATCTTTGAATTAAACTCACTGATCCCATATAGCCTACCCTTCGCATCTACCATTGTTAACCCCCTTTGAGCTTTATTTACCCCATTATTCTTGATATTAGCACATCACAACCCTAAGCGGAAAAACATGAATTGCCTTGGATTGTATCCTTGATTAGCTTAGGTTGAAGGAGTGTGTTACATTCAAGTGTGGGAGAATCTTTTGGGAAACATTGGTAGTAAAAGAAAATATTTAATTTGGGTATTTATTGAAAATTTTGGAAAATGGGAGTATTCATGTATGAACTACTAAACCATATGCAATTCTAATTTTAAAAAAAAAACGAATAAAGAAATGCATATGTGATGTTTTTGTGAGAAGCATACATGAGTGTTAGTGAATAGAAAATGATGGAAGGTTAGGATTGCATTTTGTTTTGATTTGGTTGGTATAGGTTGATGTGGGAACTTGAACTAATCAAGGATTCAATTGCATTAGTCCACTTGGCCATATCTATCCCACCTTTACGCTAACCCCATTTCAACCATATGAAGTCCTCATGATAATTACATTCATGCATCACTTGTTTGTTGATTGTTAGATGAAAAGCAAATCCTTGAAAGCATGATTGGAAGGAGATTTGAGTGAATTGACCCTAGACACTGAGTTATTAGAGTGTATACACACCTAGTGAGGGTTCAATTACTCAATTATATGTTTCCACTTCTCTTATCATGCATTCTTGCAAGTTGCTTCATTTTAAAACTCAAATGAATTCAATAGATGGTGTTTGCATTGAATTAATTATCTGCTTAGCCCTATATGTATATACTTGCTTGGAATTAGATTGTTTGTTTTCACCAAACTATTAGGACATTATAGATAGATAGATATATAGTATATACATACTTGCATGCATATAGATAGTTGCATTTAATAAGTTGATTACCCCTTTGATCATTTTCCTTGTTGGTTTAGCATGAGGACATGCTATTATTTAAGTGTGGGGGAAACGATGAGTCTATATTTTATGATATATTTTGACTCAATTTGGATGGATTCTATGACATAAACTTACACTTAAGCACCAAAATAGGATACTTTTGTGTTTTGTCCCTAATTTGATCCTAAATGTGAAAACATGTGTTTTAATGCTTAGATTAGTGATTTAAATTCCACCTTTATGCCATTCGATGCCGTGATATGTTTGTTGAGTGATTTCAGGTCATTTAGGCAAAAATGGATTGCTAAAAAGTGGAAGGAAGCATGTACAAGGGAGAAAAAATGAAGAAAACAATGAAAAGCACACACAGAGAAGTGTGCGTGTGCACGAGTACCTGTGCATATGCACAGGTCAACTTTCAGCCAAATGTGCGTATGCACACATCTGTGCGTCCGCATAGGTCCCTGCATGTGATTGCATTAATGAAACACGTGCTTCACGATTTCTGAGGCCTCTTAGCCCATTTGGGAAGGCTGGAATGCTGTTTTGGAGTGCTATATAAAGGAGAATTCAACATATATCAAGAGGAGAGTGATTATTAGGTTTTGTTTTGAGTTTTTCATAGTATTAGGAGTAGGAATAGTGTAGATAGTAGAATTCTCTCTTAGAGTTTTATATCCATTTCCATTATAGCATTTTATAGTAAGTCTTGATCTTTGATTTTGCTTCTTTAATTGTAAGTACTGCCAATTTCCTTTTAATTAAAGCACTTTTACTTCCAATTTCCTTTGGTTCAAGTTACTTTGTTTATGTATGCATGTGTGATTACTCCTTGTGAATAAGCATAATTTGTATGCATATGTGATTACTTCTTTGTATGCATGTGTGATTACTCCTTGTGAATAAGCATAATTTGATATTCGATTTGTAACATGTTGCTATGATATCATGATTATCATCTTGAATTTTACTTGCACCCAATATCTCTAAGAATGCAACAAAGAAATCATTCTTTTGAAAGGAAAATGTTGAAGAATTTTATAAATCTTGGGGCAAGCAAAAGATTAAGAGGAGTGGAGGTTCTGATTGTATGATGGTGTATTGAGGTTGCATGTTTGTGAAAACTTGCATGGAGCTCATAGACAGGAAATGAAATTTAGAGAAGTATTATGGAATTTCTCAAACATCTATTGATCCAAGAAGCAGCGACAAAAGAAAACAAAAGAATAAGAAAAACAAAGAACAAGCCCAAGGCTCTGAGCATCAATTACTAGGAAGAAAAAGAAAGAAACAAGAACTCAAAGAGTTATTGTCCTAGTTACATGCTTGTGGTGGGTTTGTGTCAAAGAGAGAGGCATGAGCAAGTATATCCTAAGGGGTGCGTCAACACCTAATACCTTAGACCAACTGGTTTGGGAGTATTGATTGAAAGCTTATCTTAAAAAGCCGCTTTGAGACATGATACCTAGAGTCGAGGCCAAGATACAAAAAGAAAAGAAAAATGCTAGAAAATAAGTGCTGCTTCAAAGGTGACAATCTATAAAGAGGATTCATAATATCATTTGAATGAAAGTCCTAAGATCTAAGACTTCCAAAATGTAAGGACTAATGAGCACTGGAATCCTTGCATAAACATACAAATTAGAGTTAACCCTACTGTCACTTATTCACTTCACCTACTAAGGCATCATAAGCAATTCTTCAATACATTCCAATTAAGAGAATTCTTTATGCATAGTTCTTTTCTTGCTTGGGGACAAGCAAGATTTAAGTTTGGTGTTGTGATGCCAGGGCATATTGGCTAGTTTTACTAGCCATTTTTTGTATGCTTTAGGTTGGTTTCATGCATTTTCTTAGGAAATAAGCAAGTATTTGGTTGAAAATGCATTCATAACATGATTCAAACAAACATTGTGAATTTTGAATGATTTCATGAGAATTATGCATGAATTGAATGATAAAATAGATGATGCATGATCTCATGATTAAGAGCAAGACTTTGATGTACTTTGTTTGATTGATTTCAGGTAACAAGAAGCAGAGAAGAGCCACGTTAGTGGCTACGTTAATGCCACTAATGTGGCCATTAAAGTGGAAGGAAGGAAAGCTTGGAAAGTTAGTAAGAATGTTAACGCCACTAACGTTAGTGAAGGGCAAGAAGACCCACGTTAGTTTCCATGTTAGTTACATTAACGTGGGAGCTAACGTGGAAGAAAAGCGAAGCCCCAACGTTAGTGAGAAAGTTAATGGCATTAACTTTGAAGAAGGAGCAGCGTTATTGGCAAAAGTGAGTGCCAATAACACTAGCGAAGCAAAAGAAGACCCACGTTAGCTCCCACGTTAGTTACATTAACGTGGGAACTAACGTGGAAGGAAAGGGAAGCACCAACGTTAGTAGAAAAAGTGAGTGCCACTAACGTTTGCGAAGCAAAGGAAGACCCACGTTAATGGCCACGTTAGTTACACTAACGTGGACATTAACGTGGACAAAAGTCTCACCTGGCAGCCTGACCATGCCTTCTTCAAACAAGAATAACTTGAGCCACAAAGCTCCAATTGATGTAATTCTAGTTGCGTTAGAAACCTGACATTCAGAGCTTTCCAACGATATATAATACTCTATAGTGGGCATAAAATTGGAGCACAAACAAGAGGAATCTTTTAAGCCCCAAAAAAATACCAACTGGGTAGCAAGTGTGACGTTAGCCACACTAACTTCAGCACTAATGCTAAGCACCTGGACCTCAACTTGATTCACTTCTCTTTCAAGGACCACCCAACCTCAAGGAAGCAAGCCCACAAGTGTCAACCAATCAAGGCCACAAGAAACATCTAGAATAGGAATTTTCATTTAATTGTAATTTGCTTTTAATTTCATTTTGTACTTTAGGAGAGCCTATATAAGGGCCTTAGTTTTTACATTCAAGGGGGACTGACATTCGGGAATGGGGGATTAAAGAGGGGTCTTCGAACTCCCTCCCCTCACACACTTTTCCTTCTCTTTCTTTTCTTTGTACTTTTCATTTATGAATTTTGAAGTTTCAATTTTAGTTTTAATCTTCATCTTTACTTTTCTGCACTTTTTTTCTTTTCTATTTTGGTAGAGCATTGATCAACTAACTCTTTCATTGGGTTAGAGAGCTCTATTGTGATTCAATGGATCAATTGTAGTTCTTATTCTTCTTCTTATTTCTTTTCCCTTGATTTTACTAGAGAGCTTTCGATCTTCATCCAATTGGGTAATTGTCTCGGAAGAGAAATTTCTCATACTTGGATTTCCTCTGAACTTTGGAAGAGGAATGAGGAAATTATGCTAGAAATGCTCTCTCACATTGGATTAGGTTGGGGGTTGGATGGATATTGTGACATTTAATCTTACCAATACTTTGATCTATGAATGTGTGTGGTATAATCAGTGACCAAACTTCATCTCTTCCTATGAGCAATTAAATCAAGGAATTAGGAAATTGTTCAAGCTTAGAGAGATTGATTGCCAAGGAATTGGGGTCCAATCACTTAAGATTGCCAAGGAGATCAATGAATGCATTGATTGAGGAAGAGATGAGAATGAACTTGATCCAGAGGATTACAATATCTCTTGATCCCAATGTTCATTTTATTTTTAGTTCTTACGTTTACTTTTCTTGCCATTTTATTTTTCTGCACTTTATAGTTTTTCCTTTACATTCATGCAATCTACTTTTCCTGTTGCTCATCACTCCTTAATGATTCATCTGACTAGGATAATTAATGAACCATTGATTGCTTAATCTGTTAATCTCTGTGGGATTCGACCTCATTCTTTTGTGAGTTATTACTTGACGATAATTCAGTATACTTGCCGAAGGGAAATTTGTTGAGAGACAAGTTTCCATGCATCAATAATCAAAACCAATGGAAAAAGAATCACAACTCTTACAACTCCCGCAGCACAAACAACCATAATCACTCATCCAATAACACTAACCAATACAAGAAATCGCAAAACACTTATCAACCGCCCCACAACAATTCACAAGCCCACCAGAATAACTTCTCTACACCACCATTCCATTCACAAAATACCCACCTCAATATCCCAAATAACTTCCAGCAACAACAATCATACCCCAACATACCACCCATTTTCCATTAGGAAACTAGGATCTTAAATCTTGAAAGCCCTTTCCCAAACCACACAATCACTTGCTCAGACTACAAAAAGTTTAGCCAAAGGACAAGAACGACATGAGGCCATAATGAAAAATATTGAAAGACAAGTGGGGCAATTGGCCAAACAAGCTGAACGGCCAGCCAATGTTTTTTCAAGTGATACAATCCCCAACCCAAGGGAGGAATGTAAGGCTGTGCAGTTGAGAAGTGGCAAGGTAGTTGGAGAAGACACAAAGGACATCAATGAGGAAGCAACAGAGCCAAAAGAGAAGGACGAAAGGGACCACAAGAATGATAAAGAGGCACAAACCTCTAAGAAAGGCAAGAAAATCATGAAGCCACAACCAGAGGAGAAGAAAGGAGGAGTGAAGCCTTACATCCCTCCTCTGCCATACCCTCAAAGGATAAAGAAAGAGCTCAAAGATCAATAATTTTCCAAGTTCCTAGAGATTTTCAAGAAGCTGGAAATTAACCTCCCCATTGCTGAAGCATTGGAGCAAATGCCCTTGTATGAAAAATTTCTCAAAGAACTTATCAGCAAAAAGAGAAGCTAGAATGAAAAGGAGACCGTGATCTTGACACAAGAATGTAGTGCAGTAATTCAAAGAGGCATTCCACCAAAACTCAAAGACCCAGGGAGCTTCATCCTATCATGCACCATAGGCAACATAACATTGGAAAGACCCCTCTATGACTTGGGGGCTAGCATCAACTTGATGCCTCTTTCAATGATGAAAAAACTTGCAATAGAGAAAGTTAAGCCTACCAAAATGTCACTTCAAATGGCCGATAGATCATTCAAGATACCCAATAGAGTTGTAGAGAATTTATTAGTGAAGGTTGGGGAATTCATCTTCCCTACTGATTTTGTCATTTTGGACATAGAAGAAGAGGGACACGACTCGATTATCTTGGGGCGACCTTTTCTAGCCACAGCAAGGGCCATCATTGATGTGGATAAAGGTGAAATGATCCTCAAGGTGCATAATGAGCAAATGATCATCAATGTTTTTAAGGCAATGCAATACCCCTCTGAGAAAGAAAAGCACATGAGGGTGAAAATGACAGAAGACTTGGTGGAAGAAGTGTATGAAACCAACGGTCAAAAAGAACAAGAAGAAGAAATAGAAGCAAATCAAGGTGTCACAAGGGAACAAGTGGCTGAAATCTCTCTTGAAGGCAAGACAGAGAAGGTGCCAAAGCAATAATTGAAACCCCTTCTTCCCCATCTCAATTATGCTTTCCTTGGTGGAGAGGATAACCTCTCAATAATCATCAATTTCATCCTTAAACATACATGATGAAGGTAAACTGATTGAGGTGTTGAAAACTCATAAGACAGCCTTAGGATGGACAATTGATGACATCAAGGGAATAAGCCCTGCTATTTGCATGCATAAGATCCTACTGGAAGAAGACTCAAGACCAGTGGTGCAACCTCAAAGAAGGCTTAACCCAACCATGAAGGAAGTAGTTCAAAAGGAGGTAATGAAGCTATGGAATGCTGGAATCATATACCCAATTTCTGACAGCCTTTGGGTGTGTCCAGTTCAAGTGGTACCAAAAAAAGGGGGCATGACAATCATCTTCAATGAGAAAAATAAACTCATCCCTACAAGGACAGTGACGGGGTGGAGGATGTGCATTGATTACAGAAGATTGAATGGGGTGACAAGGAAAGACCACTTTCCTCTCCTCTTTATTGATCAGATGCTAGAAAGATTGGCTGGCCATGCTTACTACTACCTCTTAGATGGGTACTCTGGATACAATCAAATAGTGATAGACCCTAAGGACCAAGAGAAAACTTCCTTCACATGTCCATTTGGAGTCTTTGCCTACAGGAGGATGCCCTTTGGACTATGCAATGCCCCAGCAACCTTTCAAAGGTGTATGGTTTCCATATTCTCTGTCATTTCATGGTGCCAGAAGAAATTGTTCTTGGGCACAAAGTTTCAAGCAAGGGAATAGAAGTTGATAGAGCTAAGATAGAAATCATAGAAAAACTGCCTATGCCTGTTAATGTGAAAGCAGTGAGATACTTTCTTGGGCATGCTGGATTTTATAGAAGATTTATCAAAGATTTTTCAAAAATAGCTAAACCACTAAGCAACTTGCTAGTGGTTGACAATCCATTTTACTTTGATGAAAATTTCAAGCATGCCTTTGAAACCTTGAAAAAGAAACTCATTACAGCACCAATCATCACACCCCCAGAATGGGGACTTCCTTTTGAACTCATATGTGATGCAAGTGATGTTACAATTGGTGCTATATTGGGACAAAAGAAAGACAAGCTGCATCATGTTATCTATTATGCAAGCAAATTAGTAAATGAGGCGTAGAAAAATTATACCACCACAGAAAAAGAACTCTTGGCAGTTGTATATGCATTTGATAAATTTAGACAATACTTGATTGGTTCAAAAGTTGTAGTATATACTGATCATGCTGCTCTCAAGTATCTCATGTCTAAATAGGATGCAAAGCCAAGACTCATCAGGTGGGTGCTGTTGCTACAAGAATTTGACATTGAAGTAAGGGATAGGAAAGGAAGTGAGAACCAAGTTGCAGACCACTTGTCAAGGCTACCACAAGAGATCAACAATAATGCACCACAACCAGTGAATGAAAAGTTCCCAGATGAACATTTCTTTCAAGTCCAGTCAACACCTTGGTTTGCGGATATTGCAAATTACAAGGTTGGAAGAAGAATTCCCCAAGAGTTCACCAAGTAACAAATAAAGAAGTTTCACAGTGAAGCCAAGAAATTCTTATGGGATGAACCCTTTTTGTTCAAGAGATGTCATGATGGAGTAATAAGAAGGTGTGTTCCTGAAAGTGAGATGAGAGACATATTATGGCATTGTCATAGCTTAGCCTATGATGGACATTTTGGGCCAGAAAGAACAGCTTGCTAAGGTGCTTCAAAGTGGCTTTTATTGGCCATCCATATTCAAGGATGCCAGAGAGTTTGTTCAGCAATGCAATGAATGCCAGAGGACAGGAGGCCTAACAAAAAAGAACGAGATGCCTCAAAACTTTATTTTGGAAGTGGAATTGTTTCATCTTTGGAGCATAGACTTCATGGGACCTTTTTCCCCATCATATTCCTTCCGATACATACTAGTAGTTGTGGAATTTGTCCCCAAATGGGTGGAGGCCATAGCAACAACTACATGTGATGCACCAATTGTTCTCCAATTCCTCAAGAAATACATCTTTACCAGATATGGGGTACCTAAGGGTCTTGTTAGTGATGGTGGCAGCCACTTTTGCAACAAACAAATGGAGAAGTTACTCCACAAATATGGGGTAAATCACAAAATAGCCACACCATATTATTCTCAAACCAATGGTCAGGGCGAATTGGCCAAGAGGGAGCTAAAGAGAATCTTAGAGAAGACTGTTGGAGTCACAAGGAAAGACTGGGCAAGAAAGATAGATGATGCCCTGTGGGCATAAAGAACTGCTTTCAAAACCCCAGTTGGGAGATCTCCATTTCAGCTAATATATGGCAAGTCATGTCACCTCCCTGTGGAACTAGAGCATAGAGCTTTCTGGGCCACTAAGCTTCTTAATCTTGACTCTCAAGTAGCAGGGGAGAAAAGACTCTTGCAACTCAATGAGCTGGATGAATTCAGATTGGAAGCTTATGAGA
Source organism: Arachis hypogaea (assembly GCF_003086295.3). Lineage (NCBI taxonomy): Eukaryota > Viridiplantae > Streptophyta > Magnoliopsida > Fabales > Fabaceae > Arachis > Arachis hypogaea. The sequence goes on from NC_092055.1 coordinate 48,621,932, forward strand.
ATGCTAAGATACACAAGGAGAGAGCAAAAAGATGGCATGACAAGAAAATTTCAAGGAGAGAGTTTGAGCCAAGGTAGCATGTATTATTATATAACTCCAGTCTCAAATTTTTCCCTGGAAAACTCAAGTCCAAATGGACTGGCCCCTACCTGGTTACCAAGGTTTCTCCATATGGAAATATTGAACTCTTGAATGAAGCCACCAAGAACACTTTCACAGTGAATGGTCATAGAGTGAAGCATTATTTGGGAGGGCCTTGGAACAAGGAGGAGAGCATTCATGAACTGAGATAAACAAGAGAAGAGGACGTCAAGCAAGTGACGATAAAAGAGCGCTTGACAATGACCAAAAGCATAGGTTAGGAATTTTCCTCAAAATTGGAATTAGCATTGTAAGTATAGTCCTAACCCAACAAGTTGACCACCGATCAAATTAGAGGTTCACAAGATGTGTCACAATTCAAAACTAAATCAAAACCGAGAGTATTTGACTCCCGAGTCGTCTCCCAATGAGTACTTTAGAACAATGAGTGTGCGAATCCGGTTGAAGTGATCAAGGGTTTGTGAATGAAGAAATGAACATATAAAGCAATAAAAGAACATGCAAAATTGTAACGATTGAACTAATTAAGAAATTAAAGAACCGACTATGTAATATAAACAAGTAAAGAATAAAAGAGATTAACATGGAAATGTATGAAAGATTAAAAGCATCAAAAAGAGTCTTGGCTTGGAGTGAGCTAAGGGTCCTTTCCTTGTTGGAACCATAACTATGACAATTATGATGATTAGTCTCACTTGATCAACCCTCACATCGGAAGGTAAGTTAAATGGGCATAAGTGTCCTTAACCCACAAATCCTAACTTGCTTGCTAATTACTTTAGCAACAAATTAGCGTTAGTGGGAACAAAAACAATTAACAACCCAAGAATTGAAACTAAATATCGGACATTCCAACTCTAGAAACCCAATTTCTCACTTTACCCAAGCCAAGAACCAAAAATTTAGTCTAAAACCATGTTTGACATTTTGTCAAACACTTGGTGCGCATAAACCTCAAACATGGAAAAAATGAGAAATGGCTTAAAACTAAAAGCAACTATTGATCTCAATCAACAAGAATAATATAAGGAAGCATGAAACAAACATCAAACATTAAATTCATCAACAAGAAATTGAAATTGCAAGAGAGAAGAAAAATTGAACTATAACTTGAATTAGAAGAAAGAGTAATGACAATGTAACTATAAAGAGTAATAACAATAGAATACTTACAATGTAAGCTAGCAAAATCCAAGATAAAAAATGGAAATGGCACTTGAATGTAAAACCCTAATATAAACCCTAATAGAGATGATGAAAAACTTAGAGAAAAACTAACTAAAGCTTCCTACTACTACTCCTAAAACTATCCTCATGATATGCTATGTTATGTCTTCATTTCCTCCTTTAATATGAGCTAGAGAACTTCAGAAATGGGCCTCCAAAGCCCCTAAATCACGAGGCACATGCTATTTTAATGAAGTCATGTGCGGACACCTGTGCGGACGCATAGATACGTGCGTCCGCATGCCTCGCGATAAATCCAGGCCTGTGCGTACGCACAAGAGGCTGTGCGCACGCACACTAAGCGATGCTTGGTTGGATGCGCGACGCGCTCGAAACACTCCATGCGCTCTGATTGGGCGGCTGTGCATATGCACAGGTAGCTGTGCGCACGCACACATCTCTGAGATCATCTCCTTTGATTCTTCATGTTTCCTTCACTTTGCATGCTCTTCTTCCATTTTCTCCAATCCATTTCTACCTTATATACCTGAAATCACTCACAACCAACATCAAGGCATCGAATGGAAGGCAAATAGAATAAAATAGATTAAATAGGCACAAAAGAGCACATTTTCATAATCAAGCACAATTTGGAAGGAAAGTTCAAAAGCATGCTAATCAATGGAATAAGTGCAAGTTTATATGATGAAAATCCATCCAATTCTAACCAGAAATCATCATCAAATATGGATTCATCAATTCTCCCATACTTAAACACTATAATTTCCTCATGCTTAACACACAAAGGAGATATATGAAAGGGAAAATGACTTATGCTATATACTACTTAAATGCATGCAACCATCCTAAGACTAATCACCAAAATATACTATGATGAGAGTTGGTAGAAACAAACCATGAAATTCCAATCCATCACAAGAGAATTTTAGGGCCAATGCAAAGAGTTCATGCATTAAGATCAATGTCTAAAGAATTGAATTGAAGTTGTCAAAACTATCCAATCAAACAACTTGCAAGAAGATGCAATATAAGGTGTAAAAACATAGAATTGAGCGATCGAACCCCTCACCAGATGTGTATCCACTCAATTCTCTTAGTGTTTAGGGTTTAACCACTCAATTCTCCTTTTATCATGCTTTTCAAAGATTTGCGATTCATCTAACAATCAACTAGTATTTAATGCATGAATAACAAATATCATGAGTCTTTAGAGGGATGTAATGGGGCTAAGGTTAGGTAGGATGAAATATGGTTAAATGGACTTAAAGAATTAGTTCTTTGATTAGCTTGAGTGTCCACCCAAACCTACATCACCAATGTACACATGATAATGCAACCTTTCTACCCATTTCTTTTTCTTCTATCTCACTTCACTCATGCATTTTCTTTCCAAAAATGGCATGTGCATCCTTTATTTACTCTTTTTATTCATACTTCGTTATGCACAAATTTTTTTTAATTGAACTATGGATGCATATGTTTTAATTAGTGAAATATGATAAACTCCGATTTTGTGGTTTATCTTGTGCTTAATTTGGGAGATTTTATCACCTTTTCCCACATTTATTCAATGAAATAGCATGGTTTTGCAATTCTCCCTTGATTTGTGCTTAAATGTGAAAACATGCTTTTTAGGCCTTAAAATAGGTAAATTTAATTAACTTTAATTCTATTCGATGCCTTGACGAGTGATTTCAGGTTTATAAGGCAATTATTGGATGGAAAAAATGAGGAGAAAAGCATGCAAAGTGGGAGAACTCATGAAGAAATGAAGGAACAGTAAAGCTGTCAAGCCTGACCTCTTTGCACTCAATCGACCATAACTTGAGCTACAGAGGTCCAAATGAGGCGCTTCTAGTTGCGTTGGAAAGCTAACATCTGCGGTTACAAAATGACATAAAATTTTCTATATATTGCTTCATGTTTATGGGCGCACACGCGCCATGTACGCATGCGCGCCGATGCTGCTTGTGGCCCACTAAAGTGAAATCGCCCCCAGCGATTTTTGAAGCACTTTGGGCCCAACCCAACTCATTTCTAATGCTATTTCATGCAGAATTCAAGCTTGGACAAGGGGGGAGCAATTGTTTAGTAGTATAGCATCATGTAGGTTAGTTTCTAGAGAGAGAAGCTCCCTCTTCTCTCTAGAATTAGGTTAGGTTTAATCTCATCTTTTCATCTTATTTTCTTTATGATTTTTTTGCTTCTACTCTTTCATTCTCAAGATTTGTAGTGTTAATTTTACTTTTATACCTCTTTTATGTTCATGAACTCTTGTTGGAATTAGATATTTTCTTTTATGAAATTTATATTTGATGTTCTTTTATTGATAATTTGAGTTGTTGATTTACTTTTCTTGCAATTGGTAGTTGGTAGTTTTATTATTCTTGCACTTTTTACTATGCTTTCCTTTTATGCCTTCCAAGTGTTTGACAAAATGCTTGGTTGGTCTTTAAAGTAGAATTTTATGCTCTTGGCTTGGGAAGGCAACTTAGGCACTCTTGAGTTACTGATGTCCAAGTGATTGACGACTGGGAGCCATTAACGTTAGATCTCACTAATTGATTTAGTGTAGAACTAGGACTTATGGACTTGGATTGACATAGCTCATTTGACTTTCCTTTATTAGTTAAAGGATGACTTATTGGGGTTGATCCTTGCCAATTCTCATGTTGTGGTTAGTGATAAGGATAGAGATCCTTGACCGTCAACCTTTGCCAATACCCTTTTAGTTGTTAGTTTTTTTTCATTGCTATTTACATTTCATGTCTCTTATCCCAAAAACTCCAAAATATCTTCATAGCCAATAATTGAGCACTTCATTGCAATTCCTTGTGAGACGACCCAGAGTTCAAATACTTCGGTTAATTTTCATTTGGGGTTTGTTACTTGTGACAACCTAAATTTTTGATTGGGAGGATTGTTTGTTGGTGTAGAACTATACTTGCAACGAGATTTCAATTGAGAAATTCTATACCGACACGACAAGTTTTCTTAAATCAGATTTGATAAACTCCGAGTTCGTGGTTTATCTTGTGCTTAATTTGGGGGATTTTATCACCTTTTTTCATATTTATTCAATGAAATAGCATGGTTTTGCAATTCTCCCTTGATTTGTGCTTAAATATGAAAATATGCTTTTTAGGCCTTAAAATAGCTAAATTTAATTCATTTTAATTCCATTCGATGCCTTGATATGTTTATTGAGTAATTTCAGGTTCATAAGGCAAGTATTGGATGGAAAAAATGAGGAGAAAAGCATGCAAAGTGGGAGAACTCATGAAGAAATGAAGGAACAGTAAAGCTGTCAAGCCTGACCTCTTTGCACTCAATCGACCATAACTTGAGCTACAGAGGTCCAAATGAGGCGCTTCTAGTTGCGTTGGAAAGCTAACATTTGCGGTTACAAAATGACATAAAATTTTCTATATATTGCTTCATGTTTAGGGGCGCACACGCGCCATGTACGCATGCGCGCCGATGCTGCTTGTGGCCCACTAAAGTGAAATCGCCCCCAGCGATTTTTGAAGCACTTTGGGCCCAACCCAACTCATTTCTAATGCTATTTCATGCAGAATTCAAGCTTGGACAAGGGGGGAGCAATTGTTTAGTAGTATAGCATCATGTAGGTTAGTTTCTAGAGAGAGAAGCTCCCTCTTCTCTCTAGAATTAGGTTAGGTTTAATCTCATCTTTTCATCTTATTTTCTTTATGATTTTTTTGCTTCTACTCTTTCATTCTCAAGATTTGTAGTGTTAATTTTACTTTTATACCTCTTTTATGTTCATGAACTCTTGTTGGAATTGGATATTTTCTTTTATGAAATTTATATTTGATGTTCTTTTATTGATGATTTGAGTTGTTGATTTACTTTTCTTGCAATTGGTAGTTGGTAGTTTTATTATTCTTGCACTTTTTACTATGCTTTCCTTTTATGCCTTCCAAGTGTTTGGAAAAATTCTTTGTTGGTCTTTAAAGTAGAATTTTATGCTCTTGGCTTGGGAAGGCAACTTAGGCACTCTTGAGTTACTAATGTCCAAGTGATTGACGACTGGGAGACATTAACGCTAGATCTCACTAATTGATTTAGTGTAGAACTAGGACTTATGGACTTGGATTGACATAGCTCATTTGACTTTCCTTTATTAGTTAGAGGATGACTTAATGGGGTTGATCCTTGCCAATTTTCATGTTGTGGTTAGTGATAAAGATAGAGATCCTTGACCGCCAACCTTTGCAAGACCTTTTTAGTTGTTAGTTTATTTTCATTGCTATTTACATTTCATGTCTCTTATCCCAAAAACCCCAAAATATCTTTGATAAACTATTATTTTATGGTTTATCTTGTGCTCAATTGAGTGGATTTTATCCATCTTTCATACACTTGTTCATACAAAATGTATGGTTTTACATTTTCCTTCCTGATTTTGTGCTATGATTGAAAACATGCTTCTTTAGCCTTAGATTTGCTAATATTAATCCTCTCTTATTACCATTCGATGCCGTGATATGTGTGTTAAGTGATTTCATGGGTTACAAGGCAGGAATGGCTGAGAGAATGGAGAAGAAGCTCGCAAAAATGGAAGGAACACAAGAAACTAAGGAGATGACCAGCGAGAAATGACGCGGATGCATGGCTCACGCGACCGCGCGAAATGGCGAAATTGCAGTGACGCGTGCGCGTGCCTAACGCGTACGCGTAGATTGGAATTCTGCAAAGCGACGCGAGCGCGTGCTTGACGCGAACGCGTGACACGCCAAAACGTCCAATGACGCGTTCGTGTGACCAACGCGTACGCGTGACATGCGCGATCTGCAGAAATCTCAGAAAATGATGGGGGTAATTTCGGGCCACGTTTTGACCCAGTTTTTGGCCCAGAAACACAGATTAAAGTCAAGGAACATGCAGAGACTCAAGAAGCATCAATTCGGCGTTTAAACGCCAGAATTGCATGCAAAGGCATTTTACATGCCTCAATGGTGCAGGGATGGAAATCCTTGACACCTCAGGATCTGTGGACCCCACAGGATCATCTCCGTATCTGTGGATCCCACAGGATCCCCACCTACCTCCACTCATATTCTTCCCTCTTCTCAACATTCATCCTCTCTTCCCAATAAACACCCTTCCCTATTACCCCTTCACCACTCACATCCATCCACTATTCCCCATAAACCCCACCTACCTTCAAAATTCAAAATCACTTTCCCACTCACTCCAACCCATATAGCCGAATACACACATCCCCCCATCTCCTCCATATCTTCTTCTTCTTCTTCTTCTTCTTCTATTCTTTCTTCTTTTGCTCGAGGGCGAGCAACATTCTAAGTTTGGTGTGGTAAAAGCATAGCTTTTGTTTTTTCATAACCATTGATGGCACCTATGGCCAGAGAAACCTCTAGAAAGAGGAAAGGGAAGACAAAAGCTTCCACCTCTGAGTCATAGGAGATGGTGAGATTCATCTCAAGGGTCTATAGCTCAGTAGTAGAACATTTGACTGCAAATCAAGAGATCCCTAAGATACCTCAGGGGATACATTTTCCTCCACACAATTATTGGGAGCAACTAAGGGTGGAACATCAAGAGCACTCCATCATCCTTCATGAAATTAGAGAAGATCAAAGAGCAATGAGGGAGGAGCAACAGAGACAAGGAAGAGACATAGAAGAGCTCAAGGACATCATTGGTTCCTGAAGAAGGAAACGCCACCATCACTAAGGTGGACTCATTCCTTGTTCTCAAATTTTCTGTTTTTCGTTTTCTTTTTGTTAAGTGCTTATCTATGTTAGTGTCTTATTACATGATCATTAGTATTTAGTAACTTTGCCTTAAAGTTATGAATGTCCTATGAATCCATCACCCCTCTTAAATGTAAAATGTTTTTAATTCAAAAGAACAAGAAGTACATGAGTTTCGAATTTATCCTTGAACTTAGTTTAATTATTTTGATGTGGTGGCAATACTTTTTGTTTTCTGAATGTATGCTTGAACAGTGCATATGTCTTTTGAAGTTGTTGTTTATGAATGTTAAATATGTTGACTCTTGAAAGAATGATGATAAGGAGAAATGTTATTTGATAATCGGAAAAATCATAAAACTGATTCTTGAAGCAAGAAAAAGCAGTGAATACAAAAATCTTGCAGAAAAGAAAGAAGACAAATGGCGAAAAAAATAGAAAGAAAAAGAAAAAGCAAGCAAAAAAAGCCAAAAGCTCTTAAAACCAAAAGGCAATAGCAAAAAGCCAATAGCCCTTAAAACCAAAAGGCAAGGGTAATAAAAAGGATCCCAAGGCATTGAGCATCAGTGGATAGGAGGGCCTAAAGGAATAAAATCCTGGCCTAAGCGGCTAAACCAAGCTGTCCCTAACCATGTGCTTGTGGCTTGAAGGTGTCAATTGAAAACTTGAGACTGAGCGGTTAAAGTCAAGGTCCAAAGCAAAAAATAGTGTGCTTAAGAACCCTGGACACCTCTAATTGGAGACTTTAGCAAAGCTGAGTCACAATCTAAAAAGGTTCACCCTGTTATGTGTCTGTGGCATTTATGTATCCGGTGGTAATACTGGAAAACAAAGTGCTTAGGGCCACGGCTAAGACTCATAAAGTAGCTGTGTTCAAGAATCAACATACTGAACTAGGAGAATCAATAACACTATCTGAACTCTGAGTTCCTATAGATGCCAATCATTCTGAACTTCAATGGATAAAGTGAGATGCCAAAACTATTCAAGAGGCAAAAAGCTACAAGTCCCGCTCATCTGATTGGAGCTATGTTTCATTAATAGTTTGGAATTTATAGTATATTCTCTTCTTTTTATCCTATTTGATTTTCAGTTGCTTGGGGACAAGCAACAATTTAAGTTTGGTGTTGTGATGAGCGGATAATTTATACGCTTTTTGGCATTATTTTTAGTGTGTTTTTAGTAGGATCTAGTTACTTATAGGGATGTTTTTATTAGTTTTTATGTTAAATTCACATCTCTGGACTTTACTATGAGTTTGTATGTTATTCTGTGATTTCAAGTATTTTCTGGCTGAAATTGAGGGACTTAAGCAAAAATCAGATTCAGAGGTTGAAGAAGGACTGCTGATGCTGTTGGATTCTGACCTCCCTGCACTCAAAGTGGATTTTCTGGAGCTACAGAACTCCAAATGGCGTGCTCTCAACGATGTTGGAAAGTAGACATCCAGGGCTTTCCAGTAGTCCATACTTTGTTTGAGTTTAGACGACGCAAAAGGGCGTTGAACGCTAGTTCTACGCTGCAGTCTGGAGTTAAACGCTAGAAACACGTCACGAACCAGAGTTGAACGCCAAAAACACGTTACAACTTGGCGTTCAACTCCAAAAGAAGCCTCTGCACGTGTAAATTTCAAGCTCAGCCCAAGCACACACCAAGTGGGCCCCGAAAGTAGATTTATGCATCAATTACTTACTTCTATAAACCCTAGTAACTAGTTTAGTATAAATAGGACTTTTTACTATTGTATTAGACATCTTGGGACGTTTAGTTCTTAGATCATGGGGGCTAGCCATTCGGCCATGCCTGAACCTTTGACTTATGTATTTTTCAACGGTAGAGTTTTTACACACCATAGATTAAGGTGTGGAGCTCTGCTGTTCCTTAAAGATTAATGCAAAGTACTACTATTTTTCTATTCAATTCAACTTATTCCGCTTCTAAGATATTCATTCGCACTTCACTATGAATGTAATGATCGTGACAGTCATCATCATTCCCCCATGATCGTGACAGTCATCACCACTTCCGTTCTACCTTAGATTGAATGGATATCTCTTGGATATCTAATACAGGGGACCGAGTCTGAGTTATTAGTATCTTCGTGGTATAAGTTAGAACCCATGGATGGCCATTCCTGAGATCCAAAAAGTCTAAACCTTGTCTGTAGTATTCCGAGTAGGATCTGGGAAGGGATGGCTGTGACGAACTTCAAACTCGCGAGTGCTGGGCGTAGTGACAGACGCAAAAGGAGGGTGAATCCTATTCCAGTATGATCGAGAACCTCCAGATGATTAGCCGTGCCGTGACAGAGCATTTGGACCCTTTTCACAGAGAGGATGGGATGTAGTCATTGACAACGGTGATGCCTTACTGAAAGCTTGCCATGGAAAGGAGTAGGACTGGTTGGATGAAGACAGCAGGAAAGCAGAGGTTCAGAGGAATGAAAGCATCTCTATACGCTTATCTGAAATTCTCACCAATGAATTACATAAGTATTTCTATCTTTATTTTTTGTTTATTTATTATTATTATTCGAAAACTCCATAACCATTTGATATCCGCCTGACTGAGATTTACAAGATGACCATAGCTTGCTTCATACCAACAATCTCCGTGGGATCGACCCTTACTCACGTAAGGTTTTATTACTTGGACGACCCAGTGCACTTGCTAGTTAGTTGTATCAAAGTTGTGACAAATTATGAATTAAGATTAGAGCACCAAGTTTTTTGAGCCATTACCAGGGATCACAATTTTGTGCACCAAGTTTTTGGCGCCGTTGCCGGGGATTGTTTGAGTTTGGACAACTGACGGTTCATCTTGTTGCTCAGATTAGGTAATTTTCTTCTTATTTTATTTTCAAAAAGTTTTCAAAAAAATTTTTTCAAAAAAAAATATTTTCTTCTTTTTCTTTTTTTCCAATTAATATTCGAAAAAAAATTTATTTTTAAAAATATATTTTTCTTCAGAATTTTTTAAGAAAGAATTCTAGAGTTTCATGAAGCATATTGAAGCCTGGCTGGCTGTAAAACCACATCTAATTCATTTGGAATGGGGCTTCCACTTGAAGTTGGATGAAGCATCAGCTGTTATATGCCTGATTTCTATCTTCTAAAGTTTGACTGGCTAGTAAGCCATATCTAACCCTTGGATTGGAGCTTTAGGCTAACATTGAAAGATTCCTGGAATTCTTATTAAAAATTTTTTAATTTCTTATTTCCTTTTTCCTATATGTTTTTCGAAAAAAATATACAAAAATCTAAAAAAAAAATTAATAAAATCATAAAAAATCAAAAAAAAATATTTTGTGTTTCTTGTTTGAGTCTTGAGTCAATTTTTAAGTTGGGTATCAATTGCATTTTTTCTAAAAATCTATGCATTTTTCGAAAATTCATGCATTCATAGTGTTTTTCATGATCTTCAAGTTGTTCTTGGTAAGTCTTCTTGTTTGATCTTGATTTTTTCTTATTTTGTGTCTTTTGTTGTTTTTCATATGCATCTTTGCATTCATAGTGTCTAAGCATTAAAGATTTCTAAGTTTGGTGTCTTGCATGTTTTCTTTGCATCAAAAATTTTTCAAAAATATGTTCTTGATGTTCATCATGATCTTCAAAGTGTTCTTGGTGTTCATCTTGACATTCATAGTGTTCTTGCGTGCATCATGTGTTTTGATTCATAATTTTCATGTTGTGAGTCATTTTTTTTGTTTTTCTCTTTCATCATTAAAAATTCAAAAATCAAAAAAATATCTTTCCTTTTTTCTCTCATAAATTTCGAAAATTTGGATTGACTTTTTCAAAAATTTTTAAAATTCAATTGTTTCTTATGAGTCAAATCAAATTTTCAATTTAAAAATCTTATCTTTTTCAAAATCTTTTTCAAAAATCAAATCTTTTTCATTTTTCTTATTTATTTTCGAAAATTTTAAAAATATTTTTCAAAAATCTTTTTCTTAATTTTATCTCATAATTTTCGAAAATATCATCAACAATTAATGTTTTGATTCAAAAATTTCAAGTTTGTTACTTACTTGTTAAGAAAGATTCAAACTTTAAGTTCTAGAATCATATCTTGTGATTTCTTGTGAATCAAGTCATTAATTGTGATTTTAAAAATCAAATCTTTTTCAAAACTAATTTCAATCATATCTTTTCAAAAATATCTTTTGATCCTATCTTTTTCAAATATCTTTTCTAACTTCTTATCTTCTTATTTTTTTCAAAATTGAATTTCAAATCTCTTTCAACTAACTAATTAATTGTTTATTTCTTATCTTTAGTAAAACTGCCCAACTAAATTTTTACCTTTAATTTTCGAAAATCCCTTCCCTCTTTTTCAAAATTTCTTTTTAAATTAACTAATTATTTTAATTTTTTATTTTAATTTTATTTCATTCCTAATTTTCGAAAATTACTAACCTTTTTCAAAAACTATTTTCAAAATTTAACTTTAAATTTTAATTTTTAATTTTCAAAAATCCTCTCACCTTTCATCTCCTTCTATTTATTTATTCATCTACTAACACTTCTCCTCACCCAAAATTCGAACCCCTTCTTCTCCTCTGAGTTTGAATTCGTCTCTTCTTCATTATTAATCTTCTTTTCTTCTACTCACACAAGGGAACCTCTATACTGTGGTAAAAAGGATCCCTATTATTATTTTCTGTTCCCTTCTTTTTCATATGAGCAAGAGCAAGGACAAGAACATTCTTGTTAAAGCAGATCCTGAACCTGAAAGGACTCTGAAAAGGAAACTAAGAGAAGTTAAAATACAACAATCCAGAGACAACCTTACAGGAATTTTCGAACAGGAAGAGGAGATGGCAGCCGAAAATAATAATAATGCAAGGAGGATGCTTGGTGACTTTACTGCACCTAATTCCAATTTACATGGAAGAAGCATCTCCATTCCTGCCATTGGAGCAAACAATTTTGAGCTGAAACCTCAATTAGTTTCTCTGATGCAATAGAAATGCAAGTTTTATGGACTTCCATCTGAAGATCCTTTTCAGTTCTTAACTGAGTTCTTGTAGATCTGTGATACTGTTAAGACCAATGGGGTTGACCCCGAGGTCTACAGGCTTATGCTTTTCCTGTTTGCTGTAAGAGACAGAGCTAGAGTGTGGTTGGACTCTCAACCCAAAGATAGCCTGAACTTTTGGGATAAGCTGGTCACGACTTTCTTAGCCAACTTCTTTCCTCCTTAAAAGCTCAGTAAGCTTAGAGTGGATGTTCAAACCTTCAGACAGAATGAAGGTGAATTCCTCTATGAAGCTTGGGAGAGATACAAGCAACTAACCAAAAAGTGTCCCTCTGACATGCTTTCAGAATGGACCATCCTGGATATATTCTATGATGGTCTGTCTGAATTAGCTAAGATGTCATTGGATACTTCTGCAGGTGGATCCATTCACCTAAAGAAAATGCTTGCAGAAGCTCAAGAACTCATTGACATGGTTGCTAATAACCAGTTCATGTACACTTCTGAGAGGAATCCTGTGAGTAATGGGACGCCTCAGAAGAAGGGAGTTCTTGAAATTGATACTCTGAATGCCATATTGGCTCAGAATAAAATATTGACTCAGCAAGTCAATATAATTTCTTAGAGTCTGAATGGAATGCAAGCTGCATCCAACAGTACTCAAGAGGCATCTTCTGAAGAAGAAGCTTATGATCCTGAAAACCCTGCAATAGCAGAGGTGAATTATATGGGTGAACCCTAGGGAAACACCTATAATCCTTCATGGAGAAATCACCCAAATCTCTCATGGAAGGATCAACAAAAGCCTCAACAAGGCTTTAATAATGTTGGAAGAAACAGGTTTAACAATAGTAAACCTTTTTCATCATCCACTCAGCAACAGACAGAGAATTCTGAGCAGAATCCATCTAGCTTAGCAAATTTAGTCTCTGATTTATCTAAGGCCACTCTGAGTTTTATGAATGAAACAAGGTCCTCCATTAGAAATTTGGAGGCACAAGTGGGCCAGCTGAGTAAAAGGATCACTGAAATCCTCCTAGTACTCTCCCAAGCAATACAGAAGAAAATCCAAAAGGAGAGTGCAAGGCCATTGATATAACCATCATGGCCGAATCCAAGGAGGAAATGGAGGACGTGAATCCCAAGGAGGAAGACCTCTTGGGACGTCCAGTAATCAATAAGGAGTTTCCCTCTGAGGAACCAAAGGAATCTGAGGCTCATCTAGAGACCATAGAGATTCCATTAAACCTCCTTACGCCCTTCATGAGCTCTGATGAGTATTCCTCTTCAGAAGAGAATGAGGATGTTATTAAAGAGCAAGTTGCCAAGTTTCTTGGTGCAATCATGAAGCTGAATGCCAATTTATTTGGTAATGAGACTTAGGGAGATGAACCTCCCCTGTTCACTAATGAACTAAATGCATTGGATCAACTGAGATTATCTCAGAAGAAACAGGATCCTGGAAAATTCCTAATACCTTGTACCATAGGCACCATGACCTTTGAGAAGGCTCTATGTGACCTTGGGTCAGGAATAAACCTCATGTCACTCTCTGTAATGGAGAAACTGGGAATCTTTGAGGTGCAGGCTACTAGAATCTCATTAGAGATGGCAGATAATTCAAGAAAAGAGGCTTATGGACAGGTAGAGGACATGTTAGTAAAGGTTGAAGGCCTTTACATCCCTGTTGATTTCATAATCCTAGATACTGGGAAGGATGAGGATGAATCCATCATCCTTGGAAGACCCTTCCTAGCCACAGCAAGAGCTGTGATTGATGTTGACAGAGGTGAACTAGTCCTTCAATTGAATGAGGACTCCATTGTGTTTAAAACTCAAGGACATCTTTCTGTAAACATGGAAAAAAGGCACAGTAAGCTTCTCTCAAAACCGAGTCATACAGAGCCCCCACAATCAAACTCTAAGTTTGGTGTTGGGAAGCCACAACCAAACTCTAAGTTTGGTGTTGAACTCCCATATCCAAACTCTAAGTTTGGTGTTGGGAAGTTTCAACAATGCTCTGAACATCTGTGAGGCTCCATGAGAGCCCAATGTCAAGCTATTGACATTAAAAAAGTGCTTGTTGGGTGGCAACCCAATTTTTATTTATCTAATTTTATTTTCATTCTTATTGTTCTTTCATGTTTTATTAGGTTCATGATCATGAGGAGTCACAAAATAAATAGAAAAATCAAAAACAGAATCAAAAACAGCAGAAGAAAAATCACACCCTGGAGGAAGGGCTTACTAGCGTTTAAACGCCAGTAAGGAGCATCTGGCTGGCGTTCAATGCCAGAACAGAGCATGGATCTGGCGTTGAACGCCAAAAACAAGCAGCATCGTGGCGTTCAGACGCCAGAAATGTATACTGAGGAAAGCTGGCGCTGAACGCCAGAAACATGCTGCATCTGGGCGTTGAACGCCCAGAACAAGCATCAATTCGGCGTTTAAACGCCAGAATTGCATGCAAATGCATTTTACATGCCTCAATGGTGCAGGGATGGAAATCCTTGACACCTCAGGATCTGTGGACCCCACAGGATCCCCACCTACCTCCACTCATATTCTTCCCTCTTCTCAATATTCATCCTCTCTTCCCAATAAATACCCTTCCCTATTACCCCTTCACCACTCACATCCATCCACTCTTCCCCATAAACCCCACCTACCTTCAAAATTCAAAATCACTTTCCCACTCACTCCCACCCATATAGCCGAATACACACATCCCCACATCTCCTCTATATCTTCTTCTTCTTCTTCTTCTTCTTCTATTCTTTCTTCTTTTGCTTGAGGGTGAGCAACATTCTAAGTTTGGTGTGGTAAAAGCATAGCTTTTGTTTTTCCATAACCATTGATGGCACTTAAGGCCAGAGAAACCTCTAGAAAGAGGAAAGGGAAGACAAAAGCTTCCACCTCCGAGTCATAGGAGATGGAGAGATTCATCTCAAGGGTCTATAGCTCAGTAGTAGAACATTTGACTGCAAATCAAGAGATCCCTAAGATACCTCAGGGGATACATTTTCCTCCACACAATTATTGGGAGCAACTAAGGGTGGAACATCAAGAGCACTCCATCATCCTTCATGAAATTAGAGAAGATCAAAGAGCAATGAGGGAGGAGCAACAGAGACAAGGAAGAGACATAGAAGGGCTCAAGGACATCATTGGTTCCTCAAGAAGGAAACGCCACCATCACTAAGGTGGACTCATTCCTTGTTCTCAAATTTTCTGTTTTTCATTTTCTTTATGTTAAGTGCTTACCTATGTTAGTATCTTATTACACGATCATTAGTATTTAGTAACTTTGTCTTAAAGTTATGAATGTCCTATGAATCCATCACCCCTCTTAAATGTAAAATGTTTTTAATTCAAAAGAACAAGAAGTACATGAGTTTCGAATTTATCCTTGAACTTAGTTTAATTATTTTGATGTGGTGGCAATACTTTTTGTTTTCTGAATGTATGCTTGAACAGTGCATATGTCTTTTGAAGTTGTTGTTTATGAATGTTAAATATGTTGGCTCTTGAAAGAATGATGATAAGGAGAAATGTTATTTGATAATCTGAAAAATCATAAAAATGATTCTTGAAGCAAGAAAAAGCAGTGAATACAAAAAGCTTGCAGAAAAAAAAGAAGACAAATGGCAAAAAAAATAGAAAGAAAAAGAAAAAGCAAGCAGAAAAAGCCAAAAGCTCTTAAAACCAAAAGGCAAGAGCAAAAAGCCAATATCCCTTAAAACCAAAAGGCAAGGGTAATAAAAAGGATCCCAAGGCTTTGAGCATCAGTGGATAGGAGGGCCTAAAGGAATAAAATCTTGGCCTAAGCAGCTAAACCAAGCTGTCCCTAACCATGTGCTTGTGGCGTGAAGGTGTCAAGTGAAAACTTGAGACTGAGCGGTTAAAGTCAAGGTCCAAAGCAAAAAAGAGTGTGCTTAAGAACCCTGGACACCTCTAATTGGGGACTTTAGCAAAGCTGAGTCACAATCTGAAAAGGTTCACCCAGTTATGTGTCTGTGACATTTATGTATCCGGTGGTAATACTGGAAAACAAAGTGCTTAGGGCCACGGCCAAGACTCATATAGTAGCTGTGTTCAAGAATCAACATACTGAACTAGGAGAATCAATAACACTATCTGAACTCTGAGTTCCTATAGATTCTAATCATTCTGAACTTCAATGGATAAAGTGAGATGCCAAAACTATTCAAGAGGCAAAAAGCTACAAGTCCCGCTCATCTGATTGGAGCTATGTTTCATTGATAGTTTGGAATTTATAGTATATTCTCTTCTTTTTATCCTATTTGATTTTCAGTTGCTTGGGAACAAGCAACAATTTAAGTTTGGTATTGTGATGAGCGGATAATTTATACGCTTTTTGGCATTGTTTTTAGTGTGTTTTTAGTAGGATATAGTTACTTTTAGGGATGTTTTTATTAGTTTTTATGTTAAATTCACATTTCTGGACTTTACTATGAGTTTGTGTGTTTTTTTGTGATTTCAGGTATTTTCTGGCTGAAATTGAGGGACTTGAGCAAAAATCAGATTCAGAGGTTGCAGAAGGACTGCTGATGTTGTTGGATTCTGACCTCCCTGCACTCAAAGTGGATTTTTTGAAGCTACAGAACTCCAAATGGCACACTCTCAACGGCGTTGGAAAGTAGACATCCAGCGCTTTCCAGCAATATATAATAGTCCATACTTTGTCTGAGTTTAGATGACGCGAAAGGGTATTGAACGCCAGTTCTATGCTGCAGTCTGGAGTTAAACGCTAAAAACACGTCACAAACCAGAGTTGAACGCCAAAAACACGTTACAACTTGGCGTTCAACTCCAAAAGAAGCCTCTGCACGTGTAAACTTCAAGCTCAGCCTAAGCACACACCAAGTGGGCCCCGGAAGTGGATTTATGCATCAATTACTTACTTCTGTAAACCCTAGTAACTAGTTTAGTATAAGTAGGATTTTTTACTATTGTATTAGACATCTTGGGACGTTTAGTTCTTAGATCATGGGGGCTTGCCATTCGGCCATGCCTAAACCTTTGACTTATGTATTTTTCAACGGTAGAGTTTCTACACACCATAGATTAAGGTGTGGAGCTCTGTTGTTCCTCAAAGATTAATGCAAAGTACTACTGTTTTTCTATTCAATTTAACTTATTCCGCTTCTAAGATATTCATTCGCACTTCACTATGAATTTGATGATCGTGACAGTCATCATCATTCCCCCATGAACGCGTGCCTGACAACCACTTCCGTTCTACCTTAGATTGAATGGATATCTCTTGGATATCTAATACAGGGGACCGAGTCTGAGTTATTAGTATCTTCGTGGTATAAGTTAGAACCCATGGATGGCCATTCCTGAGATCCGGAAAGTCTAAACCTTGTCTGTGGTATTCCGAGTAGGATCTGGGAAGGGATGGCTGTGACGAACTTCAAACTCGCGAGTGCTGGGCGTAGTGACAGACGCAAAAGGAGGGTGAATCCTATTCCAGTATGATCGAGAACCTCCAGATGATTAGCCGTGCCGTGACAGAGCATTTGGACCTTTTTCACAGAGAGGATGGGATGTAGCCATTGACAACGGTGATGCCTTACAGAAAGCTTGCCATGGAAAGGAGTAGGACTGGTTGGATGAAGACAGCAGGAAAGCAGAGGTTCAGAGGAATGAATGTATCTCTATACGCTTATCTGAAATTCTCACCAATGAATTACATAAGTATTTCTATCTTTATTTTCTGTTTATTTATTATTATTATTCGAAAACTCCATAACCATTTGATATCCGCCTGACTGAGATTTACAAGATGACCATAGCTTGCTTCATACCAACAATCTCCGTGGGATCGACCCTTACTCACGTAAGGTTTTATTACTTGGACGACCCAGTGAACTTGCTGGTTAGTTGTATCGAAGTTGTGACAAATTATGAATTAAGATTAGAGCACTAAGTTTTTGGAGCTATTACCAGGGATCACAATTTCGTGCACCACCAATAATAAATCATACTTTCCTGCAATTCCTTGAGAAGATGACCCGAGGTTTTAATACTTCGGTTTATTATTTTTATGGGTTTACATAAGTGACAACCAAAATTTTTGTACGAAAGGATTCTCTATTGGTTTAGAAACTATACTTATAACGCAATTATTTTTATAAAAATTCTTTACCGACAAGAATCAGTTCGTCAATCTTTATAGCCAATAATTGAGTACTTCATTGCAATTCCTTGTGAGACGACCCGGAGTTCAAATACTTCGGTTAATTTTTATTTGGGGTTTGTTACTTGTGACAACCTAAATTTTTTATTGGGAGGATTGTTTGTTGGTGTAGAACTATACTTGCAACGAGATTTCAATTGTGAAATTCTATACCGACACGACAAATTCTCTAAAATCAAAATGCATGAGCATTACCTAATTGCCCAAAAAGATTGTCACAAAGAGTTCATGCCTTTATCACCAATGCTTCCCAAAATTTTCCCACACTTAGAATTTACACATTAATCCATCCAAGCTAATCAAAGAATAATTCAATGACATAAATGGTTTTCCGCTTAAGGGGAGTAATGTGCTATCATCAGAACAAAAGGGGATTCGTAGGCTCAAAGGGGTTCACAAAGGTGAATGCAAGGGTTGGCCATGTAGGTTAGTGAGTTTATCATCAAAAATGGCCTCTGGTAGCACAAATCACGAATCACACTTTTCACAACGCGTGCCACTAACCAGCAAGTGCACTGGGTCGTCCAAGTAATACCTTACGTGAGTAAGGGTCGAATCCCACGGAGATTGTTGGTTTGAAGCAATCTATGGTTATCTTGTAAATCTTAGTCAGGAAGTCAATTATGTTTATCAGTTGAATTGCAAATAAACAATAGAGCATGGATTAAAGGTTACTTGTTATGCAGTAATGGAGAATATGTTGGAGTTTTGGAGATGCTTTGCCTTCTGAATCTCTGCTTTCCTCTGTCTTCTGATTCACGCACGCATGTCCTCCTATGGCAAGCTGTGTGTTGGTGGATCACCGTTGTCAATGGCTACCTTCCATCCTTCCAGTGAAAAATACGCTCACGCGCTCTGTCACAGCACGGCTAATCACTGGTTGGTTCTCGATCCGGTTGGAATAGGATTTACTATCCTTTTGCGTCTGTCACTAACGCCCAGCCTTCAGGAGTTTGAAGCTCGTCACAGTCATTCAATCATTGAATCCTACTCGGAATACCACAGACAAGGTTTAGACTTTCCGGATTCTCATGAATGCCGCCATCAATTCTAGCTTATACCACGGAGATTCTGATTAAGGAATCTAAGAGACACTCATTCAATCGGATATAGAACGGAGGTGGTTGTCAGGCACACGTTCATAGGTTGAGGAAGGTGATGAGTGTCACAGCTCATCACCATCATCACAGTTAAGCTCGAATGAACATCTTAGATAGGAACAAGCGTGTTTGAATGAAAACAGGAATACTTGCATTAATTCATTGAGACACAGCAGAGCTCCTCACCCCCAACAATGGGGTTTAGAGACTCATGCCGTCAGAGAATACAAAGTTTAGATCTGAAATGTCATGAGATACAAAATAAGTCTCTAAAAGTTGTTTAAATACTAAACTAGTAGCCTAGGGTTACAAAATATGAGTGGACTATGATGGGTGATGCAGAGACCCACTTCTGGGGCCCACTTGGTGTGCTGGGGCCCACTTGGTGTGTGCTGGGGCTGAGATTTCGTGCAGAGGCCATTTGTGGAGTTGAACGCCAGTTTTTGTGCCAGTTTGGGCGTTCAACTCCAGTTTTTGATCCTTTTTTGGCGCTGGATGCCAGAATTGGGCAGAAGGCTGGTGTTAAACGCCAGTTTACGTCATCAATTCTTGTGCAAAGTATGGACTATTATATATTTCTGGAAAGCCCTGGATGTCTACTTTCCAACGCAATTGGAAGCACGCCATTTCGAGTTCTGTAGCTCCAGAAAATCCACTGAGTGCAGGGAGGTCAGAATCCAACAACATCAGCAGTCCTTTTTCAGCCTGAATCAGATTTTTGCTCAGCTCCTTCAATTTCAGCCAGAAAAATACCTGAAATTACAGAAAAACACACAACTCATAGTAAAGTCCCGAAATATAAATTTTTCCTAACAACTACTAGAAATAGACTAAAAACTAACTAAAACACACTCTAAACTATATGAAATTATCCCCAAAAAGCGTATAAAATATCCGCTCATCACAACACCAAACTTAAACTGTTGCTTGTCCTCAAGCAACTAGACAAATAAAATAGAAGACTAATAGGTTGAGAAGCAATAATATCTCAGAGTTTTTGATTGAAGCTCAGATTCTAATTAGATGAGCGGGACTAGTAGCTTTTTGCTTCTGAACAGTTTTGGCATCTCACTTTATCCATTGAAGCTCAGAGTGATTGGCATCTATAGGAACTCAGAATTCAGATAGTGTTATTGATTCTCTTAGTTCAGTGTGATGATTCTTGAACACAGCTTCTTTATGAGTCTTGGCCTTGGCCCTAAGCACTTTGTTTTCCAGTATTACTACCGGATACATAAATGCCACAGACACATAATTGGGTGAACCTTTTCAGATTGTGACTCAGCTTTGCTAAAGTCCCCAATTAGAGGTGTCCAGAGTTCTTAAGCACACTCTTTTTTTGCTTTGGACCTTGACTTTAACTGCTCAGTCTCAAGTTTTCACTTGACACCTTCACGCCACAAGCACATGGTTAGGGACAGCTTGGTTTAGCCGCTTAGACCAGGATTTCAGTCCTTTAGGCCCTCCTATCCACTGATGCTCAAAGCCTTGGGATCCTTTTTAATTGCCCTTGCCTTTTGGTTTTAAGGGTTATTGGCTTTTTCTGCTTGCTTTTTTTTTTTTTTTGCAAGCTTTGTTCTTTGCTGCTTTTTCTTGCTTCAAGAATCATTTTTATGATTTTTCAGATTATCAATAACATGTCTCATGTTCATCATTCTTTCAAGAGCCAACATATTTAACAGTCTTAAACAACAAATTCAAAAGACATATGCACTGTTCAAGCATTCATTCAGAAGACAGAAAGCATTGCCACCACATTTAACCAATTAGAATTTATTTTATTTAAACTCGAAATTTTATTGCTTCTTATTCAAAAGATCTACTATTTTATTCATGTTTGCTGATGATGAGAAAAATAAACTATAGCTTAATTGGAGATAAAATCAAAATAGATACTAATTACTACTATATGACGTCTAAGGTAAACTTTTTATAAGGACACTGTCACAGAGTTAAGGCAGAAATTGGAAATTAACAACCTTTATCTGGGGGTATGGGGGTTCCTCTGATCCTTGGGAGGCTTGGTATCACAGAAGATTTTTGGCGCTTCAGTTCCCTTAAGTCACGTCCTTGCTCCTCTTGTTCTTTAAGCATATGGGTTAGCATTTGACTGTGTTCCTTCTGTTGTTTTATTATTTGCTCCATAGCTTCCTGTATCTTGGTGACAGACGTCTCAAGATGTTCCCAATATTCTGCTTGAGGAATATCTGGAAGGAATTCCTGTGCTCTTTTCTTTATAGGATCCTCCTGTGCTTGTTGTCTCTCCATTGATGCTTTGGTGATTGGCCTTTCAATTAGGATATATTCAGTTATTCCCATCTTGACTCCAGCGTCCTTGCAGAGCAGAGAAATCACGCTTGGATAAGCCAACCTGGCCTCTCTTGAATTTTTGTTAGCAATCTTATAGAGCTCTGTTGAAATCAGCTGATGAACCTCCACTTCCTTTCCCATCATGATGCAATGAATCATTACTGCTCTTTTAACTGTGACTTCAGAACGGTTGCTGGTGGGCAACAGAGAACGCCCAATGAAGTCCAGCCATCCTCTGGCAACTGGTTTGAGATCCTCCCTCTTGAGTTGATTTGGGACGCCCTTTGTGTTGGTGGTCCACCTGGCTCCAGGAATACAGATGTCCTCCCCAATTTTATTCAGGCCAATGTCTGCTCTCATCATCCTCCTGTTGAAGGAGTCTGGATCATCCTTTAGCTGAGGTAGCTTTAGTATCTCTCTGATCTTGTCAGGGGTGGTATGAACAATCTTTCCCCTGACCATGGTCCGAAATTCGTAGCAGGCTGTTCCAGATAGTCTTTGCTTGTCAGTCTGCCACATATTAGCATAGAACTCCTGGACCATGTTCCTTCCTACTTTCGTTTCAGGATTAGCTAGGACTTCCCAGTTCCTGATTCGAATTTGCTCCTGGATCTCCGGATATTCATCTTCTTTCAGATCGAATCTAACTTCCGGGATCACTGATCTCAGACCCATTACTTTAAGATAATGGTCTGAATGTTCTTTAGATAAGAACTTCCCTTGATTCCAAAGTGGTTTTGGAACGTTCTCTTTCTTGTCTCTAGGAGTGTATTGTTTCCCTTTGGGAGCCATGATCTTAGTGATTTCGGAAAAACACACCAAACTTAGAGGTTTGCTTGTCCTCAAGCAAAAGAAGAGAAAGGAGAGGGATAGAAGGAGATTGAGTAGCACTTGTTGATGAAGGAGGGGGGAGGCCGAACCCAATTTAAAGGGGGGGGAGGGGTGGATTTTCGAAAAATTGGAGGAGATAAGATAAAAAGATTGAGTTGAAAAAGATAAGATAGAAGATATAGTTTAATTTTGAAAAGATAGGATAGTTTTTTTGAAAAAGATAATTCTGGATTTTGAAAAAGATAATATGAAAAAGATATTGAAAAAGATATGGATTAGTTGAAAAGATTTTTGAGTGAAAAAGATAGATTTTGAAAAAGATAGATTTTTTAGAAAATATTTTGAAAAGAGTTGGATTGAATTTGGAAAAATGGATTTTTAAAAATTAAGGATTTTAGAAATCAGGGTTCTTGATATATTCATGTAAAAATCATGCATTGAAGCATTCAAATTTAAAATTAAATTGGAAATTCGTGTGGAATCACTGGAAATGGCTCCTCCCTGTCCTCCTGGCGTTTGAACGCCCAAACACTGCCTGTTTTGGGCGTTCAGCGCCCAAATGCTGATCTCCTGGGCGTTCAGCGCCCAGTTGCTGCCATTACTGGCGTTCAACGCCCAGTGGGTGGCCATTCCTGGCGCTGAACGCCCAAATGCTGCCATTACTGGCGTTCAGCGCCCAGTGGATGCCCATTTTGGGCGCTGAACGCCCAAAATGCCCCTTTACTGGCGTTTTCTTGCCATTGAGCTCTTTTACTCTGTTTTGTGTGCCGAGGTCTTCTGTAAATGATTATTTACCTTGTTGTCAATGAACTATATATAAAATATAAAGATAGAAATAGGGCAAAATGCTTGGAGGATTGTTGCCCCATGGCTGGGTTGCCTCCTAGCAAGCGCTTCTTTATTGTCTTTAGCTGGACCTTGCTGAGCTTTTAATCTAGCTTCAGCCTTGAGCATTCTTGCTCAGTGTTGCCTTCAAGATAATGCTTGATTCTTTGTCCATTGACAATGAACTTCTTATCAGAATCAATATCTTGAAGCTCCACATAACCATATGGTGACACACTTGTAATCACGTATGGTCCCCTCCACCGGGATTTCAGTTTCCCGGGGAATAGCCTGAGTCTAGAGTTAAACAACAGGACCTTCTGTCCTGGTTCAAAGATTCTAGATGACAGCTTTCTGTCATGCCATTTTTTTTATTTTTCTTTATAAAGCTTGGCATTTTCGAAAGCTGTGAATCTGAATTCCTCTAGCTCATTTAGCTGGAGCAATCGTTTTTCTCCTGCTAATTTGGCATCTAAGTTTAGGAATCTGGTTGCCCAATAGGCCTTATGTTCCAGTTCCACGGGCAAGTGGCATGCCTTACCATACACGAGTTGGTATGGAGAGGTCCCTATAGGGGTCTTGAATGCTGTTCTGTAAGCCCACAGAGCATCATCCAAGCTCCTTGCCCAATCCTTTCTACGGGTATTTACTGTCCGTTCCAGGATTCTCTTTAATTCTCTGTTAGAGACTTCAGCTTGCCCGTTGGTTTGTGGATGATATGGAGTGGCCACTTTGTGGTGAATTCCATACCGAACCATGGCAGAGTAAAGCTGTTTATTGCAGAAGTGAGTGCCCCCATCGCTGATTAACACTCTAGGGACACCAAACCTGCTAAAGATATGTTTCTGGAGGAATTTCAGCACTGTTTTAGTATCATTGGAAGGTGTGGCAATAGCCTCAACCCATTTTGATACATAGTCAACTGCCACCAGAATATAGGTGTTTGAGTATGATGGTGGGAAAGGTCCCATGAAGTCAATTCCCCATACATCAAACAACTCTATTTCCAAGATTCCTTGTTGAGGCATGGCGTAACCATGAGGCAGATTACCAGCTCTTTGGCAACTGTCACAATTACGTACAAACTCTCGGGAATCTTTATAGAGTGTGGGCCAATAGAAGCCACATTGGAGGACCTTGGTGGCTGTTCGCTCACCTCCGAAATGGCCTCCATATTGAGATCCATGGCAATGCCATAGGATTCTCTGTGCTTCCTCTCTGGGGACACACCTACGGATAATTCCGTCTGCACATCTCTTAAAGAGATAGGGCTCATCCCACAAGTAGTACTTTGCATCAGTAATTAGTTTCTTTTTTTGTATTCTATTGTACTCCTTGGGTATGAATCTTGTAGCTTTATAGTTTGCAATATCGGCAAACCATGGTGCTTCCTGAATGGCAAATAGATGCTCATCAGGGAATGTCTCAGAGATCTCAAGGAAGGGGAGGGACGTCCCTTCCACTGGCTCTATCCGGGACAGATGATCAGCCACTTGGTTCTCTGTCCCTTTTCTGTCTCTTATTTCTATATCAAACTCTTGCAGAAGCAATACCCATCTGATGAGCCTGGGTTTTGAATCCTGCTTTGTGAGTAGATATTTAAGAGCAGCATGGTCAGTATACACAATCACTTTTGATCCTACTAAGTATGATCTGAACTTGTCAATGGCGTAAACCACTGCAAGTAGTTCTTTTTCTGTGGTTGTGTAATTTTTCTGGGCATCATTTAGAACGCGACTGGCATAATAAATGACATGCAGAAGCTTGTCATGCCTCTGTCCCAATACTGCACCAATGGCATGATCACTGGCATCACACATTAACTCAAATGGCAATGTCCAGTCTGGTGCAGAAATGACTGGTGCTATGACCAGCTTAGCTTTCAGCGTTTCAAACGCCTGCAGGCATGCTGTGTCAAACACAAATGGCGTGTCAGCAGCTAGCAGATTGCTTAAAGGTTTTGCGATTTTTGAAAAATCCTTTATAAACCTCCTATAGAATCCTGCATGCCCCAGAAAGCTTCTGATTGCCTTAACATTCGCAGGTGGTGGTAATTTTTCAATTACCTCTATTTTTGCTTGGTCCACCTCTATTCCCTTGTTTGAGATTTTATGCCCAAGAACAATTCCTTCAGTCACCATGAAGTGACACTTTTCCCAGTTTAAAACTAGGTTGGTTTCTTGGCATCTTTTCAGAACAAGTTTCAGGTGATCAAGACAGGAGCTGAATGAGTCTCCATATACTGAGAAGTCATCCATGAAGACTTCCAGAAATTTTTCCACCATATCAGAGAAAATAGAGAGCATGCATCTCTGGAAGGTTGCAGGTGCATTGCATAGCCCAAAGGGCATCCTTCTATAAGCAAACACTCTGGATGGACATGTGAATGCTGTTTTCTCTTGATCCTGGGGATCTACTGCAATCTGGTTATAGCCTGAGTAGCCATCCAAAAAGCAGTAATAATCATGACCTGCTAGTCTTTCTAGCATCTGGTCTATGAATGGTAAAGGAAAATGATCCTTTCTGATGGCTGTATTGAGCCTTCTGTAGTCAATACACATGCGCCACCCTGTGACTGTTCTTGTAGGAATCAGTTCATTTTTTTCATTATGAATCACTGTCATGCCTCCTTTTTTTGGGACGACTTGAACAGGGCTCACCCAGGGGCTATCAGAAATGGGATAAATAATCCCAGCCTCTAGTAATTTGGTGACCTCTTTCTGCACCACTTCCTTCATGGCTGGATTTAGCCGCCTCTGTGGTTGAACCACTGGTTTGGCATTATCCTCCAATAGGATTTTGTGCATGCATCTAGCTGGGCTTATGCCCTTAAGGTCACCTATGGACCACCCAAGAGCTGTCTTGTGTGTCCTTAGCACTTGAATAAGTGCTTCCTCTTCCTGTGAATTTAAAGCAGAGCTTATGATCACTGGAAGAGTGTCACCTTCTCCTAGAAATGCATATTTCAGGGATGGTGGCAGTGGCTTGAGCTCTGGTTTAGGAGGTTTTTCCTCTTTCAGAAGAAAGTTCAGAGGCTCTTTCATGTCCCCTGAATCCTCCAAATCAGGCTGAACATCTTTAAAGATGTTTTCCAACTCTGATTCGAGACTCTCAGCCATGTTGATCTCTTCTACCAAAGAGTCAATAAGGTCAACTTTCATGCAGTCTGTTGATGTGTCTGGATGCTGCATGGCTTTGACAGCGTTCAACTTGAACTCGTCATCGTTGACTCTCAGGGTTATTTCCCCTTGCTGGACGTCAATGAGGGATCGTCCAGTTGCTAGGAAGGGTCTTCCTAGAATGAGAGTAGCACTCTTGTGCTCCTCCATTTCCAGCACAACAAAGTCAGTAGGAAAGGCGAATGGCCCAACTCTGACAATCATGTCCTCAATCACGCCTGATGGGTATTTAGTGGAACCATCAGCAAGTTGGAGACATATCCGGGTTGGTTTAACCTCTTCAGTTAAGCCAAGCTTCCTGATAGTGGATGCAGGTATTAGGTTGATGCTTGCCCCAAGATCGCATAAAGCTGTCTTGGTGCAATCACCTTCTAATATGCATGGTATCAGAAAACTCCCGGGGTCTTTAAGCTTTTCAGGAAAGCTTTTAAGAATGACTGCACTGCATTCTTCAGTGAGGAGAACTCTTTCTATTTCTCTCCACTCCTTTTTATGACTCAAGATCTCTTTCATGAACTTGGCATAAGAAGGTATTTGCTCAAGTGCCTCTACAAATGGAATCTTTATCTCAAGAGTCCTTAGATAATCTGTAAAGCGAGCAAATTGCTTATCCTGCTCCTCTTTCCGGAGTTTTTGAGGATAAGGTATCTTGGCTTTATATTCCTCAACCTTAGTGGTTAAAGAAGCCTTTTTAGAGGGGTTGTTATCAGCACTTGTGTGTGTCTGATCCCTCACTGGCAATTGCGTACCAGAGTCAGAAGCTGGAGTGACGTTAGACGCCAACTCACTATCTGTTTCTGGCGCCTGAACGCCAGAAATATGCCCCTGTTGGGCATGGTCTGGGCGTTCAGCGCCAGCCTTCCACCTATTTTCTGGCGTTTTAGTGCCAGAATTATTTTTCCCTGGGCTCTTACTGTCCTCAGGATAATCTTTGGTGGGTTGCTCATTTCTTGAATTTTTGATGCCTTGAAGTGGGGTATTTAATGTTTTCCCACTTCTTAATTGAACTGCTTGGCATTCTTCTGCTATTTGCTTTGATAGCTGCTGCTTTGTTTGCTTAAACTGTTCTTCCATATGTATATTAGCCATCCTTGTCTCCTGTAACCTGTCTTTGAATTCGGCTAGCTGCTTTGTTAGCAAATCTAATTGCTGATTGAATTCAGCAGCTTGTTTTACAGTACTGAATTCAGCAGTTACTGTTTTAACCTCTTCATTCATGGAAGGGTTGCTGCTTAGATACAGATGCTGATTCCTGGCAACTGTATCAATGAGCTCTTGAGCC
This sequence comes from Arachis hypogaea, assembly GCF_003086295.3. Lineage (NCBI taxonomy): Eukaryota > Viridiplantae > Streptophyta > Magnoliopsida > Fabales > Fabaceae > Arachis > Arachis hypogaea. The sequence goes on from NC_092055.1 coordinate 48,649,693, forward strand.
TCTTCGATTGTCTTTCTCATATGGATAGATCCACCAGCTGAGTAATCTAAAGACATTTGAGCTCCTTCTGCAAGCCCATAGTAGAAGATGTCTAACTGAACCCACTCTGAAAACATTTCAGAGGGGCATTTTCGTAGCATCTCTCTGTATCTCTCCCAGGCATCATAAAGAGATTCATTATCTCCTTGTTTAAAGCCTTGGATGTCCAGCCTCAGCTGTGTCATCCTTTTTGGAGGGAAATATTGATTCAGGAATTTTTCTGTCAGCTGTTTCCATGTCCTTATGCTGGCCTTGGGTTGGTTATTTAACCACCTCTTAGCTTGATCTTTTACAGCAAATGGAAACAGTAATAGTCTGTAGACATCCTGATCTATTTCCTTATCATGTACTGTGTCAGCAATTTGTAAAAATTGTGCCAGAAACTCTGTAGGTTCTTCCTGTGGAAGACCGGAATACTGGCAACTTTGCTGCACCATGATAATGAGCTGAGGATTCAACTCAAAGCTACTAACTCCAATGGAGGGTATGCAGATGCTACTCCCATATGAAGCAGTAGAGGGGTTAGAATATGACCCCAAAGTCCTCCTGGACTGTCCATCTCCAGTTATGTCCATGATGGATCTATGGATATAACTTGGACTGATTTACCTTTTTATTTATTTTATTTTATAAGAAGTAAATACTTAAATAAAATAAAATAACTAAAAAGAATTTGAATTTTGAAATAAATTTTTTTTTTAATTTTTTTTTTTCGTAAAAAAAAATTAAAAATAATTAGTTAAAAAAAAACGAAATTTTTGAAAAAGAGGGGAGATATTTTCGAAAATTTGAGAGAGAGAGTTAGTTAGGTAGTTTTGAAAAAGTTAAGAAACAAACAAAAAGTTGGTTAGTTAGTTGAAACAAATTTTGAAAAGATAGGAAGTTAGAAAAGATATTTTGAAAAGATATTTTTGAATTTAGTGAAGAAAGAGAAAAACAATAAGATAGTACAAGATTTAAAATTTTTAGATCTAATGCTCCTTGTTTTTGAAACATTTGGAGGGAAAACACCAAGGAACACCAAACTTAAAAATTCTAAGATCAAGACACAAGAAAACTCAAGAACACTTTGAAGACTCACAAGAACACAAGAACATGAAGGAAGAACACCAAACTTAAAATTTTTAGAAAACCAAACCAAAATTTTCGAAAATCAAAGGGGAATCAACAAGAAAACACCAAACTTAAAGTTTGGCACAAGATTTAATAAAAAAAATATTTTTGAAAAAGAAGGTTTTGAAAAGAGCATAAAAGATTCTAACCCAATCAAATTAATGTTGTAGCCAAATGAGTTATGGGACCTTCAAAAATTTTAAGAAAGATTATTTTTGAAAACACCAAACTTAAAGTTTGGCACAGGATTTAATAGAAAAATTATTTTTGAGAAAGGTTTTTTTAAAAATATGATAGCCAATTATCATGAACATAAACACCACGTTCTAAATAACTGAGCTATAAATTTAAAGTATTTTAACAAGGGGTAATTAATAAAAGACTCTAAACAAAAAAAAAGAAAGATTTTTCCTAAGCTAAGCAACAAAATAATCCGTCAGTTGTTCAAACACGAACAATCCCCGGCAACGGCGCCAAAAACTTGGTAGCACAAATCACGAATCACACTTTTCACAACGCGTGCCACTGACCAGCAAGTGCACTGGGTCGTCCAAGTAATACCTTACGTGAGTAAGGGTCGAATCCCACGGAGATTGTTGGTTTGAAGCAATCTATGGTTATCTTGTAAATCTTAGTCAGGAAGTCAATTATGTTTATCAGTTGAATTGCAAATAAACAATAGAGCATGGATTAAAGGTTACTTGTTATGCAGTAATGGAGAATATGTTGGAGTTTTGGAGATGCTTTGCCTTCTGAATCTCTGCTTTCCTCTGTCTTCTGATTCACGCACGCATGTCCTCCTATGGCAAGCTGTGTGTTGGTGGATCACCGTTGTCAATGGCTACCTTCCATCCTTCCAGTGAAAAATACGCTCACGCGCTCTGTCACAGCACGGCTAATCACCGGTTGGTTCTCGATCCGGTTGGAATAGGATTTACTATCCTTTTGCGTCTGTCACTAACGCCCAGCCTTCAGGAGTTTGAAGCTCGTCACAGTCATTCAATCATTGAATCCTACTCGGAATACCACAGACAAGGTTTAGACTTTCCGGATTCTCATGAATGCCGCCATCAATTCTAGCTTATACCACGGAGATTCTGATTAAGGAATCTAAGAGACACTCATTCAATCGGATATAGAACGGAGGTGGTTGTCAGGCACACGTTCATAGGTTGAGGAAGGTGATGAGTGTCACAGCTCATCACCATCATCACAGTTAAGCTCGAATGAACATCTTAGATAGGAACAAGCGTGTTTGAATGAAAACAGGAATACTTGCATTAATTCATTGAGACACAGCAGAGCTCCTCACCCCCAACAATGGGGTTTAGAGACTCATGCCGTCAGAGAATACAAAGTTTAGATCTGAAATGTCATGAGATACAAAATAAGTCTCTAAAAGTTGTTTAAATACTAAACTAGTAGCCTAGGGTTACAAAATATGAGTGGACTATGATGGGTGATGCAGAGACCCACTTCTGGGGCCCACTTGGTGTGCTGGGGCCCACTTGGTGTGTGCTGGGGCTGAGATTTCGTGCAGAGGCCATTTGTGGAGTTGAACGCCAGTTTTTGTGCCAGTTTGGGCGTTCAACTCCAGTTTTTTATCCTTTTCTGGCGCTGGACGCCAGAATTGGGCAGAAGGCTAGCGTTGAACGCCAGTTTACGTCATCAATTCTTGTGCAAAGTATGGACTATTATATATTTCTGGAAAGCCCTGGATGGCTACTTTCCAACGCAATTGGAAACACGCCATTTCGAGTTCTGTAGCTCCAGAAAATCCACTTTGAGTGCAGGGAGGTCAGAATCCAACAGCATCAGTAGTCCTTTTTCAGCCTGAATCAGATTTTTGGTCAGCTCCTTCAATTTCAGCCAGAAAAATACCTGAAATTACAGAAAAACACACAACTCATGGTAAAGTCCAGAAATATGAATTTTTCCTAACAACTACTAGAAATAGACTAAAAACTAACTAAAACACACTCTAAACTATATGAAATTATCCCCAAAAAGCGTATAAAATATCCGCTCATCAGCCTCAATCATGCTAAATTCATCCAAACATAAATACAGGACATAAAGAATCATACAAATCAATGGTCACAATAAAAAAGGAGTATAATCACACACAAGAACAACATTATGGCTGAAAAGTGCAACCATCTATCAAAGCTCAAATCTCACCAGGTACGTTGTTCTAGCTCGTTTCCATTTTCTACAAACAAAATACTCCAAGCAAGTTGGTAAACAAATTTTTCTTCAATTCAATCAATGGTGTGCCCTTCAAAAGAAAATTTCATAGAAATTTCTTGGTGTTTCACCAACTTGTTCATTCTATCATGCAACATGCAAATATTAACTACTAACTATCCATAAACAATAAAGAAATATTCAGACAAACCAAACAAGATGCAATAGAAATTAAGCTACTCAAAATAAAGGAAAAGTACTACAAGAGACATTGCAAAGTGTCTTTAAGAGAGAACCTTTTTTTACCCCTCTTGAAGTCATCGATCCTCCCCCACACTTAATTTGTGCACAGTCCTCCATGTATGCTCACGATCCGGGAGGATGAAGAGGGGGCCACCTTCAGCTGGTGGACTCATGAGTGGGATGGTCAACTACATCATGCTCCTCCCCAGCTAGCTCGAATGAATCTCTAGGAACCGGGCTGGGGTCTCTTCCTTCTAGCTTTGTTACTATCCACTCAAAACGTTTGCGCTCCAAATGCTCCATGTGGTGAATATCATGCAAGATGTCTCAGAATAGATTCGGAAAAGGATGGAGAAATGGTAAAGCAGTAGATGAAGATGGTAGAGTTGATGGCGGTGCTGTAAGTGTCTTCCTCTTGGAGGGGGTTGTGGTTGTTGATCTTTCCAAATCACCCCTCGGAATGAACTTGTTGCCTCTAGGAATCCGGAACATAATGTCCATTGGTCGCCTTTCTACCCCCGCTGCGTTTGCTAAGCGCACCATCAACGGAAATGGAATGCTGACATTCTTCTTCTCAATCAATTTCTAAATCGATTTGCACAATAAAGGCAAGATGGCTATATGCTTCCCTTGCATAATAGCCCAAAGTAGCAAAGCAGTTCTAAATCTCACATGGGTATAGTGGGTGCTCGGGATGATGTAGTCCACCATAATCTGATACCATATACGCTCTTCAGCATTCAAATCATAGTATGCAATACTAGTGGGAACAGGTTTCCTCCCTTGGCTATACTCCCAAGATGCACTAGGATGGCCTATTTTCTCAAGAATGGGAGTCAGAGATATTCCTCCTTCGAAGACATCCTCTTTTATCTTCGAGTATCCATCTTTCTCAAATGGAATGTGGGAGATGTCCAGAATAGCTTCTAGAGCTTGATTGGATGTATCCAACATCTTACCCCAGAGGAAGATTGACTTTGTTTCCCAAGCTTGGTAGTTTTCATAGAATTCCCGCACCATAGTCTCATTGACTTCAATGGGTTTTTACTCAAGAAACTCCCAATGAAGCGAGGCGATCCTTTGGTGAATAGTCGCCTTGTATTTGCTTGGAACCTTCAACAGCCACTCCCAATGGATTGTACACTTCTTAATGTTCTTGAATTGAGAGTCGGCTCTCCGGTTAACCAAGGTTTCCGGTCTATGACCTTGGCGATGCCACCAAACATCAGGAAAGGGAGCGGGAGTTTGCTCAACCGGTAGACTAACCGGTGTCTTACCCTTCTTCTTCATCCTGAAAATACCAAGAAAAGGACTTCAAGATCATAGGGCAATAATAGAGTAAAATCAACGAGGAAGCACTAACAATGTTAAAAGAGCTTATAGAAGTAGTGTGATTTACAAAAGCACGGTGTGTATATTCCAATGATGCACGCGGTTGGAACACACACAACGGCCGGATATCACGACAATCACACCCTTAAGGCAAGCACCAAAAAGGGAATTGTCCATTGTTCATCCTCAAAGAGTGGTAATCACACATACAATTTTCTCAATTGGAAGTCCAAAGGATGCTTGATCAAGACACCATCAAAAGTTGAACATTTGTAAAGTGGTTACTCAATTTAAATTTCAAGATGAAAAATGAAACTTAGATTACACCAACACAATGCATTTACAACCAAAAATTCACATCAACAATCAAGGGAATGCATTGGTGATTTCAATTTTCTACCATCAAAAGTCATAATAGAAGTTGCACCATTCATACAATATGCCTAACAAGAGATAAATTGAACACATATGATGGCCAAGTCATATGAATCAAACAAAATATTCATTGAGGTATTTCATCGAACATGTAGTATGCAATGTGCAAGTTCATCACAATCAAGCTCAAATATGTTCATAACCAATCCCAACGATCAAGCAACAAGAATTTGCAATACAAAGAAACAATAAGGAAAGCAACTAATGAAATCTAAGCAACATAAAAGAAATTAAAGTAATTGCAAAAATATGAACATAAATAGAAAGAAAAAGCAAGAACCTAAGATGTAAAGGTTGAAAAGCACAAGAATGAGGGTGAAACAATGGCACTCCTTATAGCTACTCAAAATCACGGCGTTTGGGTTCGCCGGAAAAAAAAAGCACCGGAAGAGAGAACTCACCGGTGGTGTATAGAGAAAAGAGAAGGAAAAGAAAGGAAGAGAGGAGAAGAGAAGAGAAGTAAGAGAAAGGGAGAAAGAGAGAGGTTGTTGGTGGTGGGATGATTGTGGCGGCGGCCAGCGGCAGGGACCGGCGGAGCTGGCCTCAGAAGAGAGAGAGAGCAGCAATGGGGGAAAGGGAGAAAAGAAAAGAGGCTGCCTCTCAACAGGGCAGGTTGCCCTGTTAATGCCCACAACGCGTCCTATGCGGACGCACAGAGACGAAGACTTAGATGGGTGCGAGCATAGACAGCGTGCGATCGCTGCGACCAAAGAGGTTGAAAAAGGACGTGCGGACGCACAAAGACGTGCGACCGCATAGAGAGGGTTTTCTTTCTTTTTTTTTTTTGCACCTGCGGACAAAAGCATGTGTGCGTGCAAACACAGATCCGTGCGCACGCACAAGGGTTAGAAATAGGGGAGGTTGTGCAGGCACACAAGCTGTTCTCTCGCTACCACCAGAGGGGTCTGCGATGGGTGTGCGGGCGCACACTTCTGTGCGGCCACACAGATGAAGCACGAAAGGGAACGTGTGCGTACGCACGCGTCCGTACGCTCGCACAGGTCAAAGAAAACTGGGCAGCACGCATGCACAGGCTGTGCTGGTGCTGTGACCAGAGGGCATGTCAAGGTGTGTGCGGACGCACAGGTTTGTGCATCCGCACAGGTGGCAAAAACACAGTTTTGTGCGCACGCACAGGTGCATGCGTACGCACAGATGCCCTGTTTCAGAAAATTCTTTTCTCTTGAAAATTAAGGTTCCTACCCTTAGCTTACCAACATACCAACCCCAAATTATTCAAACAAGCACAATTTCATTGTCCACAAGCAATTCAACTTATTTAACTCAAAATTGTCAAACCAAACCAAAACTATTCATTATATCACAAGAAAGCAAATAATGCAAAAGGCTATAAACAAGAGACAAAGTTAGAATAATGTCACCATGGTGGGGTGTCTCCCACCGAGCACTTTAGTTTAGAGTCCTAAGTTGGACTTGTATGGCTTCATTTGTCACTTGGAAACTTCACCAAGGAGGGAAATATCCAACTCCTTGGCATTTTTGGGTTGAGTATGATCCTTTGAATTTGACTTCTTGGCAACATCCTCTTTTTCATGCTCCTTGCCATCCTCAATGACTTGCTCTTCGACTATGTCGCATCCAAAAATAGAATAGACTTCAAGAACGGGCTTGTTTGACTCCTCTAAAGTAAACTTGACCAATTTTCCATCCGACTCAAAAGAATAGACTCCGGAATGTGCATCTAGCTTGAAGCGGGCCGTCTTTACGAATGGCCATCCAAGGAGTACGGATGATGGCTTGTTTGAGTCAATGGAAGGGGTCTCCAAAATGTGAAAATCAACTGGAAAGAGCAATCCTTGAATATTAACCAGGACATTCTCTGCAATCCCAACAACTAATACAATACTTTTATCGGCTAGCACAAATCTCGCCCCAGACCTCTTTATGGGCCGGGATCATTGCATTTTTAAGGAAGTAAAGAAGAGATAGAATCATCTACTGGCTTTGTGTTGAGGTTGCCAAGCTTATCTTTGTGAGTGCAAACATCTTTAAGGAACTTGGCATATCTTGGCACTTGTTGAATGGCTTGAAAGAGGGGGACAGTGACTTCAACCTTCTTAAAAACTTCCACCATATTAGGGTCAAGCTCTTCTTGTATCTTGGCCTTCTTGGCTATAGTTGGGAAGGAATGGGCAAAGGCTCTTCAAGCAAGGTCTTTCTCTTTGGCTCATTAACCTTGGGTGGTTCTTCCTCGCTTTTGTCAACACTTGCATCTTCATCCCTCATCGCTTCCACTTCATCTCCTACCTCTTCATTGTTCGTTTCTTCACTCAACCTTGTAGGCATAGCAACATTCTTATCAAGTTTAGTACCGCTCCTAAGGGTAATGGCATTGATGCTACCCTTAGGGTAGGGTTGAGGTTGGGAGGGCAAACTACTCGAAGATAAAGCTTGTTGGGTGTTTTGTGCGGTTTGAGGAGGGAGAGTTAAACGGGAAAGGGCATCGGCTATTGTAGCCATGTATGCCTCTTGTTTCTTATGGAACTCTCACTGTTCTTGCATGAAGGTCTGAATTGTGTCATTCATGTGAGGTTGATTAGAGGGAAGGGCTTGGTTAACTTGAGGAGGGCTAGGCCTACTATGGGGGTGTTGGTATTTCGCTTGAGGTTGAAATTGTGGGGGTTGTTGGTATGGTTGTTGGTATTGTGGTTGACTGATGCGTGGCAGAAATTAGACCAATTTAGAGAGTCTTAATAAGAGAAATGCGTTGCAAGTATAGCTCTCAACCAGCTAAAGTCTACCTCACAAATTTAAAAGGGTTGTCACAAAATTTAGAATTAAAAATACTGAGAGTATGAGTCCCAGGTCGTCTCCCAACGAGTTGCAGGAAAGAGTGCTAATTTATCAATTAGAAATTTTTTCAGAAGGTTTGAATTGGATAATGAGTAATTAAAATAATTATAAATTAAAGCAATAAAACTAAGAATTATTATTAATATAAAAAGCCTTGACTAGGGAGTTGATTAAAAATAATTTTTGGAATCTTCTCAAGTGTAATGTAAAGCGGTTGTTGTTTTCACTTAGTTAACCCTTACTGAGTAAAGGAAAGTCAAGTGATGGAACTGATTCTTATCCACAGATCCTAGTCCTTTCCCTTGGAAAGGTCTAGCGTTAGTAGATACAGAATTAGCCAACAATGTTCAGTTTAACCAAGCACTTGAGCATTCCAACTCAAGTGTCACCTCTTAATCAACTCCCATGTCAAGTAGAGAATCTACTCCATTGACATGGAATTAATATTCATAAAAATATAAGAAGACATAATAAATTAAATAGAGTAAAATATAAAACTAAAATTAATTAAAAGTAAAAGTAACTCTATTGATTAATAAATTCAAAATGCAACATACTTATTTGAATAGGGTCAATGAGCAATGAATAAAAGTAAAGGAATAGGGAAACAAACTAAAGTGATGTCTTCACGGAGGTAATGGCCCTTCAGCATCCAAAAATCCAAAACAAAAACATAAACTACTAATGTAAAGCTAATCTAGATTCAGATCTAAATCTAAAAATAATCCCAATATCAATGAATCTGAATGTGTGTGGATGCCTGTTGAGTTTCTGCATGTTCCCTAGCTTTAATCTGTGTTTCTGGGCCAAAAACTGGGTCAAAATGTGGCCCGAAATCGCACCAGCGTATTCTGTTATTTTGGCAGATCGCGCAGGTCACGCATACGTGTCATTCAGTGATTTTCCTTGTCACGCATTCGCGTCGTTCACGCGTTCGCGTCATTCGTGCAGACTTCAATCCACGCGTTTGCGTCGCTGCAATTTCTTCTTTTTGCGCGCTCGCGTGAGCCATGCGCTCTCGTCATTGTTCACTGGTCATCTCCTTGGTTTCTTGTGTTCCTTCCATTTTTGCAAGCTTCCTCTCCATTCTCTAAGCCATTCCTGCCCTATGAAGCCTGAAACACTTAACACACATATCACGGCATCGAACGGGATAAAGGAGAGTTAAAATGTATAATTAAAAGATCTCTAGGAAGCAAGTTTTCAACCATGGAATAATTTTGGGAAGGAATTGTAATATCATGCTAATCATATGAATAAGTGGGTAAAGACTTGATAAAACCACTCAGTTAAACATAATATAAATCATAAAATAATGGTTTATCAACCTCCCCACACTTAAAAATTAGCATGTCCTCATGCTTAGCTTAAGGAGATAAAATAAATGAGTAGGGAAATGTAAAACTCATGCAATGCAATGCAACCTATATATATGAATGCAACTATATGATTCAAATTATATAGTAAAAACAGGTAACATTGTAAGAAGACAGCTCATGAAAGCAGGGAACATAGAATTAAGCACTGAACCCTCTCTAATGGTGTATGTGCACTCTAGTCTCTCAAGTGTATAGGGTAATCACTCTATTCTTCTCTAATCATGCTTTCTAAACTTTGTTTTTCACCTAACCAATCAACAATATTTAATGTTCAATGCAACATCATGAGGTCTTTTCCAAGGTTGTAATGGGGCTAAGGTAAGGGTAAGGGTATACATATGGCTAAGTGAGCTAAAAATTGAATCTTTGACTAACCTAAGCTCTTATCTAGCATACATACACATACTCTATTTAGTTCTAATTCATGCCTAGCTACCCATAATTTTCACTTTTGCATTACATACTCTTGTGTTAACCTTTTATTTTAACTTGTATCACATATGCATTTGTGCTTTACTTAACTTAGAATTGGGGTAATTTTGTCCCCTTATTTAATTACTTATCTATTGAATATTTTTTAATTTTTTTTAATTACTAGGAAAATAACATAGCTTATCAATGCACATGGATTTTTAATTTTTCTAGTTTCACATGAGTAGGTACCCAAATTCCCATTATTTTATCATGACACATTCCCTTATTAACCTATGTTCCCATAATTTTCCCGTGCTTAATTAACACACAATTTCTATCTTAAGCTAACCAAAGATTCAATTGGGATATTTAATTGTTTATTTTTTGCTTAAGGCTAGTAATGTGGTAAAATATAGAACAAATGGGATTTAAAAGGCTCAAAGTGGCTAACAAAGGTAATTGAAGGGTAGGCTTATTTGGGATAAGTGAGTTAAACAATTAATGGCCTCAATCATATGCATGCATATAAATACATTAAACATTGGACATATAGGATGAAACAAAATAAAGATTACAATCATAAAGAAGTAAACACACAAGAATAAAATATTTATGGTTAAATAATGTAACCATGTAATTAGGCTCAAAATCTCACGGGTTGTGTGTTCTTAGCTTTTTAAACTATGTTTCAATTACAACTTCTAACAAGTTTAACACAAAAGATTTATTTTAAATTAGTGAAAATTTTCAAAAATAGGGTCTTAAAAAGAAACTTATTGTTTTTCAATCAAGTAGAATATGCATGTAATTAACCTATTACTATGCAATTTATCCTATTCTACAAAAGAAAAATTAACTAAATATCCTATATTATTGGTGTTTAAAGGAAAAAAAATTACCTCCGGAAGTCAAGTACTGACCGACCTCCCCATACTTAAGGCTTTGCACCATCCTCGGTGCCATCTGTCAGGAACAAAGGGGGGTTGGTAGCAGCATCTCCACCATCGGGACCGTCATGGCTCCCTGTGCTGGTAAATGAGGTAGAGTCTGGGTTGTCTAGGTCTTCTCTAGGTGGTTGGTTACCAACAAGAAGCTCCTTGAGGTATGTAAATCTGCGCTTGTTACGGCGCTCTCTTTGCTTTCCTTTCCGTTCAAGCCGGTCTAGCTTTTCAAGGATCTTGTGGAGCAATTGGTTTGTTGAAGGTGCTTGTGGTGTTGAAGGAGGAATGTCTTCTGTTGGTTCTGTGCTCCGGTTGATAGTGGCTGCTGGAGGTCTGATATACTTCTCGTTAGGGACGTATTGATCATCTCGTGGAATCATGGCTTTGGTATCCCCAGCTCTATAGGAGACTCCGGCTGCTAAGACGAGATCTGAAACCAAGGCGGGGAAAGGTAAGTTACCCACAATCTGTACGTGTCCCATAGCATGCCGAATGTGTCTTGGTAAATTGAGGTGCTGGTCTGTAAGGATACACCAGAGTAAAACAGCCATGTCTGTAGTGAAGGAGGACTTGTAAGTGCTTGGAAAGACGTAATAGGACATGATTTGTGCCCATACTCGAGCTTCCAAAGCAAGTGCTGAAGCCGATATGCCCTTAGGTCGGGATCAATGGTATCCGTAGATCCATCTGCTGCAGGTTGTGCAATAATTCTGAGAATGGTGTCCCAGTCAAATTGGTATGTCTGGCGCTTGAATGAGGCTTCTTGGAATGCGTTCAATCCTTCTGGAGCAAGGGGAAGATCTAAAGCTCGTTGAATGGCTTCTTCTGTTATAGGGACTTGCTTCTGACGGACATAGACTGACTGCATGGTTGGCATGTGAAAATCTGAGTAGAACTCTACTACCCATGATAGATTAACCTGCCGTGGCTGTCTCCGTAGGAATTTCCATTGTCTTCACTCAATGTGGGGCTCAACAACGTCAGCAATGCGGGTTGGGAGGATGAGAAGGTGCTCATTGTTATAATTCCTTGCTGCCAAGATGGGGAACATCTGTTCACAGTAGCGGTTAGTGAACCTCGCAGTGTCCTTTGCTGGGAAGGCTTTCTCTTTTTCATCGACCTTGATGATCCTCTTGATTCGTTTTGTTGAGGGTTTCACCATTGTTGAAGAAGGTTCTGCCATTAATGGTCTTTTTGTTCCTCTCCTTACTGGTGGTTTGGGAGTAGCTTTCTCTTTACCTTTCTTGGTGGCCATTCTGAAAAAGGAAAGAGGTAAGTACATGTAAAGCTAAGGGTTCGAGCAAGGGAGCGAATAGTAAAGGTGATAATCAATGCACGATAAAGAAGGATGTCGTTAACATATGGTCTAGACTACATGTGAAAAGTTCATCAAAGGTAATATAGCAGGTGCATGTGATGGCATTTAAATGCAAGATGTTTATTGACATGCTGGCAAAGGCATGAATAGCATAGATCAAGCATTCAATGTCCAAGTTAGATTACCAAGCCTTTCAAACTAATAATCTGTTTGTATTGACAATTATATTTAACTAATAAAATAAAAAAGGAGTTTTGTGAAAAACAGGCATTAAAGTAGTAGAATAGAATAATTTAAAATAATGCACAATGCCATACGGGCTTTTTCACAAACACTTAGCATGCATGATGAATATGTTATTAAAAGTAGTAAATTGAACATGCAAGCAACCCTTATGAAAAGTAATATATAATTGTCAAACAATTCCCCAATAACTCACAAGCAAAAATTATAAAAGAAAATAATCACCTAATTAATTTGCTAACACCAATTAAAGGAATAAAAAGAAAGAAAAGAAAATATAGATAACGAAAGTAAAAAGGAAAAGAAAACATAAATAAAAATAATAAAGGAAAAGTAAAAAGTAAAGAAAGAAAGAAAAGAACCTTGATAATCGATGTTAAAAATAAGGAAGAAGAAAGTAAAAAGTGAGAATGAGTAGAGAAGGAAGAAGGAAGAAGAAAGAAATACTAAGAGAAAAGAAAAATTAGGATTTGGGGAAGAAAAGATAAGATATTGTGGCTGATGTGGAAATTCTGTGCGCCGCATGTGACGCGGACGTATGGTTCACGCGGTCGCGTGGTGTGTGATATTTGTCAAGTGACGCGGACGCGTGGGTCACGCGGTCACGTGACTTGTTTTGTGCAAATGGCACGAGGGCAGCCATGCGTTCGCGCAACTCTCTGTTTCAAACCCATTTTGCCAAAAATTTCGGGTGACGCGATCGTGTGAATGGCCATATTTGAGGACAATGCGGCCACGTAGGGCACGCGGTCACGTGATGGGGCTGGTGCTTTTAGCATCATTCCAGCCCAGCTCCATCATAACTTGCTGCCATACACCTCTTTTACGTCGATTTTTAGGGGCACGCGTTCGCGTGGGTGACGCGGACGCGTGGGAGGCTTGTTTCCGAAAGGACGCGGACGCGTTCTTGATGCGGTCGCGTGGGCATGATTGTGCCTAAGGCACACCTCCAGCCACGCTCTTGCGTGACTTTCTGTTCAATTTTCTTTTCTTCCGAATGCACCTATGACGCGGACGCGTCACATGCGTGTTTTTTTTTTTTTCTTAAGATATGCAAAATACTAATGCAAATATAAATGCAGGCTATATGCAGAAATTATGATAAGAGTCATTAACACCATAAAATTATGAAATAAAGTGAAATAAATCTAAGACTGAAACGGAACGATCATACCATGGTGGGTTGTCTCCCACCTCGCACTTTGCTTTTACGTCCTTAAGTTGGACGCTCGTTAGGCTCATTCTGCGTCTGTTGGTTGGTCTTCCAAGAGGAAAACCTCTAGTTCTTTGTTATTCTTTATCTTTTCACCGTGATAAAGCTTCAGGCGATGTCCATTGACCTTTAAGAATTTGGAGCTAGAAGGATGACACAGGTGGAAAACTCCGTATGATTCTACCTTTTCTATTCTGTATGGACCTTCCCATCTTGATCTCAGTTTGCCTGGCATAAGCCTCAGTCTGGAGTTATAAACAAGAACTAACTCTCCTGGTCTGAATTCTCTCCTTTTTATGTGCTTGTCATAGACAGCCTTCATCTTTTCTTTGTATCTCCTGGAGTTGTCATATGCTTCTAGGCGAAGATTCTCCAGTTCTGCTAGTTGCAGCTTTCTTTCAGCACCAGCTTTCTCAAGATTCATGTTGCACTCCCTCACAGCCCAGAAAGCCTTGTGTTCCACCTCTACTGGAAGGTGGCAAGCCTTTCTGTATACTAAGCGGAAGGGACTCTTCCCAATGGGTGTCTTGTAAGCTGTTCTATATGCCCAGAGTGCAGCTTGTAGCCTGGCACTCCAGTCCTTCCTGTGAGGTTTTACTATCTTCTCCAGAATACATTTTATCTCTCTGTTAGAGACTTCTTCTTGCCATTGGTTTGGGGATGGTAAGCTGATTCTACTTTGTGAATTATCCCATGCCTCTTTAGTAATCATGTTAGTCTCCTCTTACAAAAGTGAGTGCCTTGATCGCTCACGATTGCTCGTGGTGATCCAAAATGGCAAATAATATGGTTTCTAACAAAGGAAACAACAATGTTAGCATTATCAGTGCGGGTAGGAATTGCTTCCACCCATTTAGAAACATAATCTACCGCTAACAGTATATAAAAGTAACCATTAGAATTTGGAAATGGACCCATGAAGTCAATGCCCCAAACATCAAAAATTTCACAGAAAAGCATAATCTGTTAAGGCATCTCATCCCTCTTGGATATATTCCCAAATCTTTGGCATGGAGAACAAGATTTACAAAATTCAGCAGCGTCCTTAAAAAGAGTAGGCCACCAGAATCCACAGTCTAGAATTTTTCTAGCTGTTCTTTGAGGGCCAAAATGTCCTCCACTCTCAGATGAGTGGCAGGCCTCTAAAATGGACTAAAATTCTAATTGAGGCACACACTGTCTAATTACCTGGTCAGCACCACACCTCTACAAATATGGATCATCCCATATAAAATATTTAGACTCGCTTTTCATCTTGTCTCTTTGATGCTTAGTGAAATTTGGAGGAAAAGTGTAGCTAACTAGATAATTAGCTACAGGTGCATACCAAGGAACTATCTTAGATACTGCATATAAACTATCAAATTGGAAATTATCATTTATAGGAGTGGAGTCATCCTTAATGTGCTCAAGGCGACTCGAGTGGTCCGCTACTAGATTTTGGTTACCACTTCTATCCTTGATTTCTAAATTAAATTCTTGCAGCAGCAGTATCCAACGTATTAGCCTTGGTTTGGACTCCTTTTCAGCTAATAAATATTTTAGAGCTGCGTGGTCTGAGTACACTACTACCTTAGTACCAAGTAAATAGGCTCGGTATCCAGAGCAAAAATAATAGCAAGAAGCTCTTTTTCAGCAGTAGTATAATTAGATTGAGCAGCATCTAAAGTCTTAGATACATAAACAATTTCAAAAGGATCCTTACCTTCATGCTGAGCCAGCGCCGCTCCTACTACATGGTTGGAAGCATCACACATAATTTCAAATGGATGGCTCCAGTCTGGTCCTCTTACAATTGGAGCTTAAGTCAGAGCGATCTTCAGCTTATCAAATGCCTGCATACAATCCTCACTGAATTCGAACTTAATATCTTTCTGCAGCAATCTGGATAAAGGCAGTGCTACCTTACTGAAGTCCTTAATGAATCTCCTGTAAAAACCTGCATGGCCAAGGAACGAACGGACTTCTCTCACGTAGGAGGGGTAAGGTAAACTAGAAATAACATCCACCTTTGCTGGATCTACAAAAATACCAGTACTAGACACAACATGTCCTAGTACAATTCCTTGTTTTACCATAAAGTGACATTTTTTAAAATTTAACACAAGGTTTGTACTAACACACCTGTCTAATACTCTAGATAAACTATCCAAGCAAAGGCTAAATGAATCACCATATATGCTAAAATCATCCATAAAAACTTCCATACAGTTCTCAATGAGATCTGAAAAGATACTCATCATGCATCTTTGGAAAGTAGTGGGTGCATTACACAAGCCAAAATGCATTCTTTTATAAGCGTACGTTCCAAAGGGACATGTAAAAGTGGTCTTCTCCTGATCTTCAGGAGCTATATGAATTTGAAAATATCTTGTATAACCATCTAGAAAACAATAATGAGATTTACCTGACAGGCAATCAAGCATTTGATCAATAAATGGCAAGGGGTAATGATCCTTGCGAGTGGCTTGGTTCAGACGCCTATAGTCAATGCAAACTCTCCATGAATTCTGCACTCTAGTTGTCAGGAGTTTTCCATGCTCATTCTTTATTGTTGTGACTCCAGACTTCTTGGGCACTACTTGTACTGGGCTGACCCATTCGCTGTCTGAGATGGGGTAAATGATATCTACTTCAAGTAGCCTAGTCACTTCCTTCTTGACAACTTCTAAGATGGTGGGATTCAGTGTTCTTTGAGGCTGATGGATAGGCTTTGCTCCCTCTTCTAAGAATATTCTGTGCTCACAAACTTGGGGACTGATGCCTACTATATCCGCCAAGCTCCATCCAATTGCTTTCTTATGTTTTCTCAGCACACTGAGTGATGAGATATTTTGGAGGAAAAATGAATCTCTCCCAAAACACACAAATCTAACCGGCAAGTGCACCGGGTCGCATCAAGTAATAAAAACTCACGGGAGTGAGGTCGATCCCACAGGGATTGAAGGATTGAGCAATTTTAGTATAGTGGTTGATTTATTCAAGCGAATCAAGATTTGGTTGATGGTTTTGTGACTTGTAGAAATTAAATTGCATTGAAGTAAAGAGAACAAGAAATAAATTGCTGAAACGTAAAGGACAAGAAATTAAATGGCAGAAACTTAGAGTGCAAGAAATGTAAACTGCGGAATCTTAAAGTGCAAGGAATGTAAATTTCTTGAAATGTAAAGGGGATTGGGACGTGGATTTGCAGTAATTAAACAATGAAAAGTTAAATTGCATCAAACAGAAGAGTAAAAGGGAATTGGGATTGAAACGGATCTTGAAGCAGTAAAGTAAATGAACATTAAAAGCAAGAAACAGAGAATGTAAAATTGAGATCTCAGGGCCCAGAGACTAGAAAACCAAGTCTAGATCTCAATGCCTTCCTAGATCCAACAAGAACACTTGCAAAGAAAATGTAAATTGCAAAGAAAAGAGATGAAGAGCAATTAACAGAAAATTTAATTCAATTATGCAGTGAGTAAAGCAGAGAGATCCAAGATTGAGATTGAAACAGAATTTCTTCAATTCTCCAATCCAAGATCCAAGACAAGTGTAATTGAAATTGAAAGCAATAAAACTAAGAGGAAGAGAAGTGAATTCTCCTTCCCCAAGACAAAGAAATTAAAGTTCACTCAATAACAAAAGCTCTCCGAAAACTATTATGAAAATTCCAAAAGGAAAGCTCTCCGAAGAACTTGAATTCTATCCTATTTATACACTTTCTTCAAATGATCTTCAAGCCTTGAGTTGGGCCTTTGCTCTTGGTGGAATTGGGTTGAAAGAGGCCTTGGTTGATTGCTCTTGAAGTTTGGAGAAGAACCAAAGTGAACCAATTGAACCGGTTTTGAGGTTAGCAAAAGTTGGACCAAAAGTTTGAGCCAAAGTTAGGGGTCTAACTTTGGCTCCAACTTTTCATAGCAGCCAGCACAATTTGCTGGTATGAACGTTGGTGCCAACGTTAGGGGTCTAACTTTGACCCTAACGTTGGCCTTGCCTTGTGTGCTAGTGGCGCCAACGTTAGCCACCAAGTTAGGGGGCTAACGTTGGCGCAAACTTTTGCTCCTTCCTCATTGAATTTTCATGTGCCAACGTTAGCCTCCAAGTTAGGGGGCTAACGTTGGTGCAAACGTTGGATGGCCAGGGAGGAATTCATGTGCCAACGTTAGCCTCCAAGTTACGGGGCTAACGTTGGCGCAAACGTTGGATGGCCAGGGAGGAATTCATGTGCCAACGTTAGCCTCCAAGTTAGGGGGCTAACGTTGGCGCAAACTTTTGGTGCCCAGGGGAGAAATTTTCAAGTTCCAACGTTAGCCTCCAAGTTAGGGGGCTAATGTTGGAGCTAACTTTTCAACCAAAAGTTTGTGCAAAAGTTTGATGCTAACTTTAGGTCCAGCTTCTTGCTTCCCGGTTCAATTTCACTTATTCCATTGTCCTCTCTTCACTCCTAGCCATTCCTTCTTGCTTCAACCTTTCTCCAAGCTTTCTTCACCTATCATTAATCAACCAAACTCATCAAAGCTATGCTCAAAATCATGAGATATTCATTCTTTCATAATATGCAACAAATATAGCATAAAACCTCATGAAATGGCATGAATTCATATATGGTTGGTTCAATCAAGGGAAACATGAAAATCTACTCAATTAGCTTGCTTGTAGCTCAAGAAAGTGCATAATTCTAATGAAAACAAAAGAAAAAGACTAGTTAAAATAGGCTAGGATGACTTGTCATCACAACACCAAACTTAAAGCTTGCTTGTCCCCAAGCAAGAAAAGATTTATTAAGAAGAAAGAATGAAATAGAAGAGGATGTTCATGCTAGCAGAGTATTATTGATAGTTCATGGGGTTTTGTGTGGATATGCCAATACTCACTTCTTATTGACTCCTAGGCCTAGAAAGTCTCCTTCAAGCTTCAAGTGACATACTGCTATGACCTCTCATTATTCCTTTATCCTTGGCTATTACTTTGTTCATAAGCTTTATTTGAGTGTCATGTGTAGCAAGTTCATTTTCTTTTCTTTATACTTGACACATTATTCACCATGGACACTTGGCTCACATCCCTTCTTAAAACATTGATGCCCAGCACCTCTTTGGGTTACTAAATGCCTTGTAGTTAGGTTGCTCTTGATAGTGGACTTTCAGCTGATGATCCCGGATTAGTTAATCCAAGTCACCGAGTGTTGAGGCACTCCTAAGAGCTTACTAATCCAAGCAGATCCTAGTACAAAAACATCACAGGCATATATTTCAAAGTTCAAGCTATTGGTGTCCAGCTTTGTTTCTTTTTGTTTTTCTTTTGTTCTGCCACTTTTTTGGCTATTTTTTTTTCTTTCCTTCTTTTTGTTTTTCTTTCTAACCAAGGAATTTAATTCAATTGAGATTCATAGACAGTGGGCCACTCTTTACTTAGAAGAAGATATCCTGGCTCTTTATTCATTCAAAGTGAGCTATTATACACTCACACACATACCACCACTTACTTTTATTCTACTTCTATCTAACAGAGACTATTTTACTTCACATTCAAACTGTTCTTTTATTGAATTTAAAGATGCAGGGGACAACACATGCTTCTTGTCAAGTGAAAATAAACACACAAGCACACACATAAACTAGCCTACTTATTTAAGGGAAGTTTGAATCTGTTTGAACTAAATGAACACTTTATCAAGACATCAATCAAAAATATTTCTCAACAGTAAAGGTTGAGTATAGATACAACCTATTGATGTGCATTTCTTTTGTTCTTCTTCCTGTTGTGCCCCTTTTTGAGTCTTTAAGCATGGAACCTTCAATTGGTGGTTAACTCCCACTCAATTCCTTGCTACTTCTTCTGATTCAACAGGTTAACTCTGGGCAAACTTTTGTGTCCTTGCTAAAGGTCATGATATTGGGACTAAACAAAAATAGTTAAGTTGTTGAATAATCTGTTTGATTGCTCGGAACTAGCAATGTGCAGGAAGTTAGAATGAAGTTTTGGTGGAACACCAAACTTAGCATCTTGCATTCTCCCTTCAATTGTTTTTGGTGTGCAACACCAAACTTAGCTTCTTGCAATACATAGCAGTTATCCAACACTCTTATTGAAAAAGTTATGAAAAGAAAACTACCTCCGGTTGGGTTGCCTCCCAACAAGCGCTCTTTTATTGTCACTAGCTTGACATCTTTCAATTCTTTTTAAGAGGGCTGTATGTGTTGAACCTCGTTTTCCTTATCCAATTGTCCTCCCAAATACAGCTTTGCTCTGTGACCATTTATTGTGAATTGATTCTTTGTTGCCTCATCTAGCAGTTCAATACTTCCATAGGGGAAAACCTTTGTCACCAAGTATGGGCCAGTCCATTTAGACTTCAGTTTGCCAGGAAAAATTTTAAGCCTCGAATTATACAGGAGCACTTGCTGTCCTGGCTTGAATTCCTTCTTTGTAATCTTCTTGTCATGCCACTTCTTAGCTTTCTCCTTGTATATCTTCGCACTTTCATAAGCCTCTAGTCTAAATTCATCCAACTCATTTAGTTGTAACAACCTTTTTTCTCCTGCAGCTTGGGGATCAAGGTTGAGGAGTTTAGTGGCCCAAAAAGCTCTGTGTTCAAGCTCTACAGGGAGGTGGCAGGATTTGCCATACAATAGCTGAAAGGGTGACTTGCCAATAGGAGTTTTAAAAGCTGTCCTATACGCCCACAATGCATCCTCTAGCTTTCTAGCCCAATCTTTTCTTGTGATTCCCACTGTTTTCTCTAGGATCTTCTTTAATTCTCTATTTGCAAGTTCAGCTTGGCCGTTAGTCTGAGGATGGTAAGGTGTGGCTACTTTGTGAATTACTCCATATTTATGAAGGAGTTTCTCCATTTGTTTGTTGCAAAAGTGACTACCACCATCACTAATAAGACCCTTGGGCACTCCATACCTAGTGAAGATGTGCTTTTTAAGGAATTGGAGGACGATCTGTGCATCACAGGTGGTTGTGGCTATGGCTTCCACCCACTTTGAGACATACTCTACTGCTACCAGGATGTATCTAAAAGAATAGGAAGGAGGAAAAGGCCCCATGAAATCAATCCCCCATAGATCGAACAATTCTAATTCTAAGATAAAGTTTTGAGGCATCTCATTCCTTCTTGTTAATCCTCCTGCTTTCTGGCATTCATTACATTGGTGTACATATTCTCTGGCATCCTTGAAAATAGTTGGCCAATAGAAGTCACTCTGCAGTATTTTTGCGGCTGTTTTTTCTGGGCCAAAGTGTCCACCATAAGCTGAACCATGACAATGCCACAAGATGTCCCTCACTTCACTTTCAGGAATACACCTTCTGATCACTCCATCAGAGCATCTCTTGAATAAGAAGGGTTCATCCCATGAAAATTTCCTTGCTTCGTTGATCAACTTCTTCACTTGTTGCTTAGAGAATTCTTGCGGTATTTTCCTTCCCACTTTGTAATTTGCTATGTCAGCAATCCAAGGTGTTTGCTGGATCTGCAGAAGGTGCTCATCTGGGAAGCTTTCATTTATGGGCTGGGATGCTTTTTGACTTGTTTCATGTGGTAGCCTTGACAGATGATCAGCGACCTGATTTTCAGTGCGCTTCCTATCTCTTATCTCAATGTCAAATTCTTGTAGGAGCAGTATCCACCTGATGAGTCTTGGTTTAGCATCCTGCTTTGACATCAAATACTTAAGTGCAGCATGATCAGTGTAAACCACAACTTTGGAT
Organism: Arachis hypogaea; assembly: GCF_003086295.3. Lineage (NCBI taxonomy): Eukaryota > Viridiplantae > Streptophyta > Magnoliopsida > Fabales > Fabaceae > Arachis > Arachis hypogaea. Next base: position 48,671,068 of record NC_092055.1, read on the forward strand.
CCTATCAGATATGATCTAAACTTATCAAATGCATAGACTACAGCTAGCAACTCTTTTTCTGTTGTAGTGTAATTTCTTTGGGCCTCATTCAACACTTTACTTGCATAATATATGACATGATACAAATTTCCCTTCTTTTGCCCAAGTACAGCACCAATTGCAATGTCACTTGCATCACACATGAGTTCAAAAGGTAATTCCCAATCTGGAGGTGTGATGATTGGTGCTGTTGTGAGTCTATTTTTTAAAGTTTCAAATGCATGCTGGCAGTTTTCATCAAAAACAAAAGGGTTATCAAGCATTAACAGATTACTTAAAGGTTTGGCTATTTTTGAAAAGTCCTTGATAAACCTTCTGTAAAATCCGGCATGCCCCAAGAAACTTCTAACAGATTTCACATTAATTGGTGGAGGGAGTTTTTCTATGATCTCAACCTTTGCCTTATCAACCTCTATCCCTTTTCTTGAAACTTTATGGCCAAGAACAATCCCTTCGGGTACCATGAAATGGCATTTCTCCCAGTTTAAAACTAAATTAGTTTCTTGGCACCGTTTCAAGACAAGAGTTAAATGGTTTAGGCAAGCATTGAAATTATCACCAAAAACAGAGAAGTCATCCATGAAGACTTCTAAAAATTTTTCGACCATATCAGAAAAAATGGAGAGCATACACCTTTGAAATGTGGCAGGGGCATTGCAAAGCCCAAAAGGCATCCCCCTATATGCAAAAACTCCAAATGGACATGTAAAGGCGGTTTTCTCTTGGTCCTTGGGATCCACCACGATTTGATTATACCCAGAATATCCGTCCAAAAAGCAGTAATAGGCATGGCCGGCTAACCTTTCCAGCATCTGATCAATGAATGGGAGAGGGAAATGATCCTTCCTGGTGGCATCATTCAATCTTCTATAGTCTATGCACATCCTCCACCCAGTCACTGTTCTAGTAGGGATCAACTCATTCTTCTCATTAGTGATGACCGTCATCCCTCCCTTCTTTGGTACAACTTGAACTGGGCTTACCCATGGGCTGTCAGATATTGGGAAGATTATCCCTGCATTCCACAACTTCATTACTTCCTTCTGGACAACTTCCTTCATTGTAGGATTTAGTCTTCTTTGCGGTTGAACCACTGGTTTGGAATTATCTTCCAAGAGGATCTTATGCATACATACTGCAGGGCTGATTCCCTTCAGGTCATCAATGGTCCATCCTAAAGCATCTTTATGAGCTTTGAGTACGTCAAGAAGTTCTCCTTCTTCCTTCTTTGTCAGGGATGAATTAATGATTACTGGGAAGCTCTCCGATGTGCCAAGGAATGCATATTTGAGATGGGTGGGTAAAGGTTTCAGTTCTTGTTTTCGCACATCTTCATTGCTATCTTGTCTTTCATCTTGCTCAGTGAAGGTCTCAGCCACTTGTTCCTCTATTGCCCCTTGATTTCCTTCTTGCTCTTGAAAATTTTCTTCCATTGTTTCTTCCACCAAACTGTCTATCATATCCACTCTTACGTAATCCTCTTGCTCAGGAGCGTTTTGCATTGATTTGAACACATTTATGATCATTTGTTCATTATGGACCCTGAAGGTCATTTCTCCTTTTTCTACATCAATGATGGCCCTTGCTGTGTGTAGAAATGGCCTTCCCAGAATGATTGAGTCATTTCCTTCTTCTTCAGTGTCCAAAATTACAAAGTCTGCTGGGAAAATAAACTCCCCAACCTTCACCAACAGATTCTCCACAATTCCATTGGGTGCCTTGATTGATTTGTCAGCCATGACTAGTGACATCCTGGTAGGTTTAAGTTCTTCTATGGCAAGTTTTCTCATCATTGAGAGAGGCATTAAATTGATGCTGGCACCCAGGTCGCAGAGAGCCTTGTTGAGAATTATCTTGCCAATAGTGCATGAGACTACAAAGCTTCCCGGATCCTTAAGTTTTGGTGGAATACCCCGTTGAATCACAGCACTGCATTCCTCGGTGAGTAATATGGTTTCCCTTTCAAGCCAACTTCTTTTCTTGTTGATAAGATCCTTCAGAAATTTGGAATATAGAGGCATTTGCTCAAGTGCTTCAGCCAAGGGAATATTGATTTCCAGCTTCTTAAAAATCTCAAGGAATTTGTGAAAATGCTAGTCTTTAACCTCTTTATTAAACCTCTGGGGATATGGCAGTGGAGGTGTGATGCTTTTTCCTATTTGCTGCTGCCCCTGAGCTCCTTCCTTTGAGCTATGTGGCTGGTTGTCCTTCTCTTTGAGTTTTTCAGTGTCTTTGTTTGGCATCACAACTTGCTCTTTAGCCTCATCTACCCTTGTTTGATTCTCATCCTCCATTGGTTCTTTGGTGTTCTCTGCTTGCTTCCTTGTAGTGTCATTGTTGCTTATCAATGTTCTCCCACTCCTTAATTGTATTGCCTTGCATTCTTCCTTGGGATTTGGAATTGTGTCACTGGGCAGTGAGTTTGAGGGTCTCTCAACAAATACTTGCTTGGAGAGTTGCCCCATCTATCTTTCTAGGCTCTTCAGGGAGGCTTCCTGATTCTTGGCTACCATTTCCTGGTGTTTCAGCATTTTGTCTATCATGGCCTCCAAGTGAGTGATTCTTTGGGCTTCAGGTGATATTTGAGGTGGGTTATGAGATGTGGGTGGTGGATGGTAGGCATTTTGGTTGGTGGGTTGGTTATTAGATTGGTATTGGTTGATGTTGGGGTAGTTGTTTTGAGATTTTCTGTAGGGGTTTTGGTTAGTCTGCTGCTGGTTGTGATTTTGGTTGCTTCTTGGGTTGTGTTGGTTTGAGTTCCTCTGCCATGGTTGTTGGTTTTGGGCATGGTTATCTCCCCATCTGAGGTTTGGGTGGTTCTTCCAGGATGGATTGTATGTGTCACCATACACTTCATTTGGTCCTTGGTTGTGCATATACTGTACTTGCTCTTGTTGTTGTTCTTCTTGAGTTTCTTCACTCTGTCCCCATGTGGTTGGTGGTTGGCTAGTGTTAACTGCTGCAACTTGGAGACTATCAATCCTCTTGGCCATTTGCTCAAATTGTTGTTGAATTTGCTGCTGCATTAATTTGTTTTGAGCCAGGATTGAATCCACTCCTTCTAGCTCCATTACTCCTCTCCTCTGTGATGGTTGGCGGCCTCTTTGATGAGCAAAGAAATATTGGTTGTTGGATACCATATCAATGAGTTCTTGAGCTTCTTCTGCAGTTTTCATGAGTTGCAAGGAACCTCCAGCTGAATGATCCAAAGCTTCCTGGGATTTCAGTGTTAAGCCTTCATAGAAGTTTTGAAGTTTCTCCCACTCATTAAACATGGCAGGGGGACATTTCCTTATCAGAGCCTTATACCTCTCCCATGCCTCATAGATGGGTTTGGCCTCCATTTGTGTAAATGTTTGTACCTCAGCCTTTAAACTTATAATCCTCTGAGGTGGATAAAATTTGGCAAGAAACTTGGTTACCAAATCATCCCAGTTGTTAATGCTGTCCCTTGGAAACGATTCCAACCATTGAGTGGCCTTGTCCCTGAGAGAAAATGGGAACAGCATCAGTTTGTAACTGTCAGGGGGCACTCCATTAGTTTTGACAGTGTTGCATATCCTCAAGAAAGTGGACAAATGTTGGTGTGGGTCCTCAAGTGGTCCTCCACCAAAAGAGCAGTTGTTCTGAACCAAAGTGATGAGTTGTGGCTTGAGTTCAAAATTGTTAGCATTGACATTTGGAGCCAAGATGCTGCTCCCATAATGTCTAGGATTTGCAAAGGTATAGGAAGCCAAAACTCTCCTCTGGGGTGGGTTGCCATTGTTGTTGTCTTCTCCACCTGGTGGATTGGTTAAATGTTCCTCCATCTCTTGGAATTCTTCGTCTGATTCCTCTTCTCCAACAATATTTTTCCCTCTTTCGGCTCTTCTTAACCTCCTGAGAGTTCTTTCGTCTTGTTCATGAAAATTGGGTATGGTTCTTCTTGTACCTGACATACAAGCAGAGCATGAGAAATGCACAAAACCAGTGACACTTCAATTTACTGCCAGATTGAAGTGTTAGTTAGTTTAAGCAAAAAATCAAACAGTTAGTGGGTTAATCAAAATTAAAGAAAAAGTGCTTGATCTAGATCACCACCTCACTTAATCATTGTCAATCTGATCAATCCCCGGCAACGGCGCCAAAAACTTGATGAGATATTTTGGAGGAAAAATGAATCTCTCCCAAAACACACAAATCTAACCGGCAAGTGCACCGGGTCGCATCAAGTAATAAAAACTCACGGGAGTGAGGTCGATCCCACAGGGATTGAAGGATTGAGCAATTTTAGTTTAGTGGTTGATTTAGTCAAGCGAATCAAGATTTGGTTGATGGTTTTGTGACTTGCAGAAATTAAATTGCATTGAAGTAAAGAGAACAAGAAATAAATTGCTGAAACGTAAAGGACAAGAAATTAAATGGCAGAAACTTAGAGTGCAAGAAATGTAAACTGCGGAATCTTAAAGTGCAAGGAATGTAAATTGCTTGAAATGTAAAGGGGATTGGGACGTGGATTTGCAGTAATTAAACAAGGAAAAGTTAAATTGCATCAAACAGAAGAGTAAAAGGGAATTGGGATTGAAACGGATCTTGAAGCAGTAAAGTAAATGAACATTAAAAGCAAGAAATAGAGAATGTAAAATTAAGATCTCAGGGCCCAGAGACTAGAAAACCAAGTCTAGATCTCAATGCCTTCCTAGATCCAAAAAGAACACTTGCAAAGAAAATGTAAATTGCAAAGAAAAGAGATGAAGAGCAATTAACAGAAAATTTAATTCAATTATGCAGTGAGTAAAGCAGAGAGATCCAAGATTGAGATTGAAACAGAATTTCTTCAATTCTCCAATCCAAGATCCAAGACAAGTGTAATTGAAATTGAAAGCAATAAAACTAAGAGGAAGAGAAGTGAATTTTCCTTCCCCAAGACAAAGAAATTAAAGTTCACTCAATAACAAAAGCTCTCCGAAAACTATTATGAAAATTCCAAAAGGAAAGCTCTCCGAAGAACTTGAATTCTATCCTATTTATACACTTTCTTCAAATGATCTTCAAGCCTTGAGTTGGGCCTTTGCTCTTGGTGGAATTGGGTTGAAAGAGGCCTTGGTTGATTGCTCTTGAAGTTTGGAGAAGAACCAAAGTGAACCAATTGAACCGGTTTTGAGGTTAGCAAAAGTTGGACCAAAAGTTTGAGCCAAAGTTAGAGGTCTAACTTTGGCTCCAACTTTTCATAGCAGCCAGCACAATTTTCTGGTATGAACGTTGGTGCCAACGTTAGGGGTCTAACTTTGACCCTAACGTTGGCCTTGCCTTGTGTGCTAGTGGCGCCAACGTTAGCCACCAAGTTAGGGGGCTAACGTTGGCGCAAACTTTTGCTCCTTCCTCATTGAATTTTCACGTGCCAACGTTAGCCTCCAAGTTAGGGGGCTAACGTTGGTGCAAACGTTGGATGGCCAGGGAGGAATTCATGTGCCAACGTTAGCCTCCAAGTTACGGGGCTAACGTTGGCGCAAACGTTGGATGGCCAGGGAGGAATTCATGTGCCAACGTTAGCCTCCAAGTTAGGGGGCTAACGTTGGCGCAAACTTTTGGTGCCCAGGGGAGAAATTTTCAAGTTCCAACGTTAGCCTCCAAGTTAGGGGGCTAACGTTGGAGCTAACTTTTCAACCAAAAGTTTGTGCAAAAGTTTGATGCTAACTTTAGGTCCAGCTTCTTGCTTCCCGGTTCAATTTCACTTATTCCATTGTCCTCTCTTCACTCCTAGCCATTCCTTCTTGCTTCAACCTTTCTCCAAGCTTTCTTCACCTATCATTAATCAACCAAACTCATCAAAGCTATGCTCAAAATCATGAGATATTCATTCTTTCATAATATGCAACAAATATAGCATAAAACCTCATGAAATGGCATGAATTCATATATGGTTGGTTCAATCAAGGGAAACATGAAAATCTACTCAATTAGCTTGCTTGTAGCTCAAGAAAGTGCATAATTCTAATGAAAACAAAAGAAAAAGACTAGTTAAAATAGGCTAGGATGACTTGTCATCACTGAGCAGTTGCTCCTCTTGTTGAGAGGTAAGTTCTCTTGCAATGATAACTGGAAATTTCTGATTATCCTCAAGGTATGCATACTTGAGGTGTGGAGGGAGGGGTTTTAATTCTAATTTTTGCTCATAGCTAGGCTCTGGATCATCTGGGGCTGGTGATAATGGTAAATGGTTCTCATTGTTTCCAGAAAGTGTCCCCACACTTGGACCTTGCTCTATGTGCTTCTCTTTCATTTCTTCTTGGTGAACTTCAGCTACAGTTTCATCAATAATGTCGCACTGGAAGATAGAATGGTCTTCCAGAGGGTGCTTCATAGCTTTATTTAAACTGAAACTCATTGTTCCTCCATCTATCTCAAAGGAGTAAGTTCCTGAGAATGCATCCAGCTTGAACTTTGAAGTCTTCAGGAAAGGTCTTCCAAGCAGGATTGATGATGGTCTTCCTGAGTCATTAGGGGGTATTTCCAGGATATAGAAGTCAATGGGAAATGTGAGCCCCTTAATGCTCACTAATACATCTTCAGCAATTCCAACTACTGTAATAATGCTTTTATCTGCTAACACAAAACGAGCTGCCGACCTTTTCAAGGGAGGGAGCCTCAAAGTATCATATATAGAAAAAGGCATTATACTAACACATGCTCCTAAATCACACATGCAGTCAGAAAAAATTACACCTCCAATGGTACAGTTAACCATACATGGACCTGGATCACTACATTTTTCAGGTATACCCCCCATTAAAGCAGATATAGAACTACCTAAAGGAATAGTTTCTAATTCATTAATTTTATCCTTATGTATGTACAAATCTTTTAGAAACTTTGCATATTTAGGTACCTGCTGAATAACATCAAAAAGGGGAACAGTTACCTCAACCTTTTTGAATATCTCTACCATTTTGGATCAAGTTCCATCTGCTTTCTGGGCTTCCTTGCAAGGTGTGAAAATGGGATAGGAGGGGTGTTACTTGCAGCCTCTGCATCCTTTGATGTTTCATTCTGTGGTTGAGCTGCTTCTTCTTCAACTATGTTTCGTACGTCCTCTTCTTCTTCAGCATCTTCCACTTCCACTACATCCTCAGCTGGGACGTGTTTTGGTGAGCTTGGCTCCTCATGGTTCCTCTTCTGCAATGTGGTTCCGGACCTTAAAGTGATGGCATTGATGCCACCCTTTGGATTAGGTAGGGGTTGAGAAGGAATTCCACTGGAGCTTGAAGGTTGGTTAGTGGAATTTCGTAATAAATCTAATCGGGAGACGAGAACTTGTAAAATGGTAGTCATACCATTTAAAGTAGAGTTCAGCTGCGTCTGCATGTCTTGTTGCCCTTGTGCAAGAGAATGGAGCATCTCGTCATTTGATGAGGAATTGGAGTAAGTGATTTGAGGAACTTGTTGTTGGTTTTGCTGGGGTCCTTGGGATTGTCTTAAGTGAGGTGCTCTGTAAGGTTGGTTCTAATTCTGCTATCTGTTGTTATTATTGTTATTCCACCTTTGGTTTCCATTGTTGTCTCTGCCTCCTCTATTATAGTTGTCCCTCCAACCTTGGTTGGAGTTGTCTTGCCATCCTTGGTTATAGTTTCCACCTTGGTTGTAGTTGCCACCTTGTTGATTGTATCCTTGCTTTGGGTGGTCATAGAAGTTATGAGTGGCTGCCACAGTGTTGTCTTCCTGTTGGAGCTGCGAACATTCATCAGTATAATGACTATAATTAGCACAGATCCCGCACACTTTTTGTGGAACCAACTGTTGGTTTTACTGTGGTGGGGAAGGCTGAGCTTTATGTGTTTGTTGTTGGTTTAACTGCATTTGCTTCAGTAGGTTGGTCATTTCACATATGCTTTGGGTAAGAGCAGTAGTTTCAATGCTAGAGGAAACCTCAACAACAGCTTTTGAGTGGCTACGCCTCTGCTTGTGATTCCTAGTGGACTCAGCTAAGTCGCTGATCAGTTGCCATGCTTCATCTGCGGTCCTGTACTTTTTCAGGGAACCATTACTAGCACCATCCAGTGTAATCTTATCCTGGGGGTTCATGCCTTGAGTGAAGTAGCTGATCAATACCAGCCTATCAATCATGTGATGGGGACACGCGTCCAGTAGATTGTTGAAGTGCTCCCAGTATTCGTAGAGAGTCTCAGATTTGCCCTGAACAATAATTGAAATCTCTTTCCTCAATCTGTCAGTAACTTCAGCTGGAAAGTATTTTTCCAAAAATTCTCTTCTAAGCATATTCCAGTTAGTAACAGTTGCTTCAGGTTGGGTGTAGTACCATTCCCTCGCTTTTCCCTCAAGAGAAAACGGGAAAGCAATTAATAGAATAGAAGTTTCATCTGCACCATGACGCCTAACAGTAGAACAGGCTATCTGGAAATCCCTAAGGTGCTTAATAGGCTCTTGAGCAGGTAAGCCATGAAACTTGGGCATCAAGTTGATTAGTGCAGTCTTCAGTTTGAAATCTGCAGCCAGATTTGGATGACGCACTTGATACGGTTGCAGTGTAAAATCTGGGGCTCCAGCTTCTTGGAGAGTAATCCTCCTAGGTGCTGCCCTATTACCTGCACGTGAATCAACTGAATCAGTAGTAAATGAGCTTGTCTCGCTCTCAGATGGCGGTTCAGATTCGCCCTCCGATGAGACTGGTGAATTAATAACAATCACTTCACCACCCTCAGAGGCTAACCGACATCGAGCGCGCCTAATACGTGAAAGAGTTCTTTCAATTTTAGGATCAAAAGCGGCTAAGCTCGGATCAGGCAATGAACGCCTCATTCAATGAGAAAAACATATAGCTCATGGTAACAAAATAAAAATAAAATATGCGAATAAAATAAAATATGTACACTTATTAATAATCTAGCACACTATTGCAACTCCCCGGCAACGACGCCAAAAATTGATGCGTGGCAGAAGTTAGACTAATTAAGAGAGTCTTAATAAGAGAAATGCGTTGCAAGTATAGCTCTCAACCAGCTAAAGTCTGCCTCACCAATTTAAAAGGGTTGTCACAAAATTTAGAATTAAAAATACTGGGAGTATGAGTCCCAGGTCGTCTCCCAACGAGTTGCAGGAAAGAGTGCTAATTTATCAATTAGAAATTTTTTTCAGAAGGTTTGAATTGGATAATGAGTAATTAAAATAATTGTAAATTAAAGCAATAAAACTAAGAATTATTATTAATATAAAAAGCCTTGACTAGGGAGTTGATTAATCGGAAGTTCTATCCTTGTTGGAATCTTCTCAAGTGTAATGTAAAGCGGTTGTTGTTTTCACTTAGTTAACCCTTACTGAGTAAAGAAAAGTCAAGTGATGGAACTAATTCTTATCCACAGATCCTAGTCATTTCTCTTGGGAAGGTCTAGCGTTAGTAGATACAGAATTAGCCAACAATGTTCAGTTTAACCAAGCACTTGAGCATTCCAACTCAAGTGTCACCTCTTAATCAACTCCCATGTCAAGTAGAGAATCTACTCCATTGACATGGAATTAATATTCATAAAAATATAAGAAGACATAATAAATTAAATAGAGTAAAATATAAAACTAAAATTAATTAAAAGTAAAAGTAACTCTATAGATTAATAAATTCAAAATGCAACATACTTATTTGAATAGGGTCAATGAGCAATGAATAAAAGTAAAGGAATAAGGAAACAAACTAAAGTGATGTCTTCACGGAGGTAATGGCCCTTCAGCATCCAAAAATCCAAAACAAAAACATAAACTACTAATTGATGCCAGGGCATTTTGGCCAGTTTCACTGACCTTTTCTTTACTGTTTTAGGGTAGTTTCATGCATTTTTTTAGAAAATAAGCAAGTTTTGGGTAAAATTTCACTTATATCTTGATTCAAGCAAGCATGGTGCACTTTACATGATTTCATGAGAATTTGCATGAATTAAATGACAAATTGGATGATGCATGTCTCACGATGAGGATTAGAACTTTGATGCACTTTATTGCTTGATTTCAGGACAAAGGAAGCAAGAGAGAACCACGTTAGCAGCCACGTTAGTCTAACTAACGCGACCACTAACGTGGAATGGGAGCTAGCTTACAACGTTAATGAGAAAAGTAATCGCCAATAACTTCCTCGAAGCCATCATAGCCCACGTTAAGAGTCACGTTAACTAAGTTAACGTGAACTCTAACGTGGAAGAAGAAAGTGGAGCCAACGTTAGTGACACTCATCTTTATTACTAATGTTGGACCAAGCTCATATAGGCCACGTTAAGGGCCACGTTAACTTAGTTAACATGGACTCTAACGTTGGGAAGAAAAAGAATGGCCAACGTTAGTGACACTCACCTTTGTCACTAACGTTGGACTAAGCCACTTTGAGCCACGTTAACTCCCACATTAACTTAGTTAACGTGGAAGCTAACATGGAGAAAGCAAATAATCACCAACATTAGTGACACTCACCTTTGTCACTAACGTTGGAATGAGCCACAATGAGCCACTATGAGCCACGTTAACTCCCACGTTAACTTAGTTAACATGGAAGCTAACGTGGAGGAAAAGATGATGAGACAACGTTAGTGACACTCAACTTTGTCACTAACGTTGAAGATGGCTATCATCACCATGTTAGAAGCTACGTTAACTTAGTTAACGTGGATTCTAACGTGGGAAGTAGGGGCATCTTGGAACGTTAGTGACAAAGGTAAGTGTCACTAACGTTCTCGAAGGATTGGCAAGCCTACGTTAAGAGCCACGTTAACTAAGTTAACGTGAACTCTAACGTAGGGGGAAGAGTGAACTCTCAACGTTATTGGAAAAGGTGAGTCCCAATAACGTGTGTGAAGGACCAAGAGGCAACGTTAGTGGTCACGTTGGTGCCTCTAACGTTGAAGTTAACGTGGATCATCCCTGGGTTAGGAACGTTAGTGAAAAAGGTGATTGTCACTAACGTTCTCGAACCCACACTCTCACTTAACATTAATGCCACTAACGTCCTGAGCTAAATACCCTGCTTACCTCACACTTTCTCTCTGCAAGTAAAGCTAAGCCCACTGAAGAGGATAACTGCTTCAAACTCAAGATCCAAAGGCCCATATCCAAGACTTGAAGAACCAACTAGAAGATCAGAAGAGTAGTATATATAGGGGTAGTTTTGAATTAGAAAGAGAGCTTTTTTGGGGGAGTTGGAAATTTGAGAACTACTCTCTGTATAATTTACTCTGCACTTCTAGTTTATTTTTCAGAATGTATCTTCCATCTTTGTTTTCCATTTCCAGAGCTATGAACAACTAAACCCCCTTCATTGGGTTAGGGAGCTCTGTTGTAATTTGATGGATCAATATTAGTTTTCATTATTCTTCTTCTATCTTTTCTCTTGATTTTACTAGAAAGCTTTCAATCTTCATCCAATTGGATAGTTATCCTGGAAAAGAAGCTATTCATACTTGGATCTCTTCTGAACCTTGGAAGAGGAATGAAGAGATCATGCTAGAAATGCTTTCTCATGTTGGACCAAATTGGGGTTGGAAGGATACGGTGACTATAATTCTACCAACACTTGATTTGGGAATGCATGTGGTATAATCAGTGACCATACTTCATCTCTTCTCATGAGCAATTGACCAAGGAATTGGCTATCGATCAAGATTTGAGAGATTGAATTACAAGGAATTGTAATTTGATCACTTAAGATTGCCAAGGAGATCAATGAACGCATTGATTGAGGAAGAGGTGAAAATGAACTTGATCCGTAGAATGCAACATCTCCTAAGCCCAATGAATTCCCCATTTCTGATCTTACCCATTCTCTTTAATTTCTGCAATTTACTTTTATGATCATCTTCCCCATTCCCATTTAAGAATCTGTAATTTACTTTCCGTCATTTATTTTCAGCTCTTTACTTTCAGCATTTACATTTTCTGCTATTTACTTTCCCGCCATTTAATTTCCTGCAACTCTCAAACCAAATTCTGCTTCACTCAACTAGAACATTCCTCTAATTAAAATTGCTTGACTAATCAATCCCTGTGGGATTCGACCTCACTCTATTGTGAGTTTTTACTTGACGACAATTCGGTATACTTGTCGAAGGAAAATTGTTAAGAGACAAGTTTCCGTGCATCAAGTTTATGGCGCCGTTGCCGAGGATTGATTTTGTATCAACAATGATTAGATTGGAGGATAACTAGATTGAGCATTTTTCTTTTGTTTGATTTAAATTTCTGTTTGAGTAATTTACTTTCAGTTTTAGTTATTTTCTTTCCTTTACCCACTACTTCTCTTTCATCGTTATTTACAATTCAGTTCACTAACCCACTAACTATTTGATATATTGCATCACTCACACTAACAGCAATTCTAACAAGAATAGTTTCTGCATCTATTTCCTTGCCTGTGCCTTGTTGGTTGTATGACAGGGAAAAGAAGCGGGGCTTCAACTTCATTTGATTCTGAACCTGAGAGGACCTTCCTTAAATTAAGGAGGGAAGCAAGAGGAAAACGAGTAGTTGGTGCGGAGGAAGAGGAGGAATACTTTGAACCAGACATGGAGGAGAATATGGAGAACCATCATGAAGAAGAGGCTCACAACCATGGCCGAGAAAGTCCAGCACATCAGGCTGGGCAAGAGAGAAGGGTTCTGGGTTCGTACATCAATCCAAACCCAGGAAATTGCGGGAGTAGCATCCAAAGACCAACCATGCATGCCAACAACTTTGAACTAAAGCCACAGCTCATCACCCTTGTTCAGAACAATTGTTCATTCGGAGGGAGTGTCCAAGAAGACCCCAATCAACATCTGACCACCTTCCTGAGGATATATGATACTGTGAAGTCTAATAGTGTTCATCCTGATACCTATAGACTACTTCTGTTCCTTTTCTCACTCAAGGACAAGGCATCTAAATGGCTGGAATCCTTCCCAAAGGAGAGTTTAGCAACCTGAGAAGATGTGGTAAACAAATTCTTGGCAAGATTCTATCCTCCTCAACGGATCAACAGGCTGAGAGCTGAGGTGCAAACCTTCAGGCAGCAAGATGGTGAGACTCTATATGAAGCATGGGAGAGGTTTAAGGACCTGACAAGAAGGTGTCCACCAGATATGTTCAATGAATGGGTGCAGCTGCACATTTTCTACGAAGGCCTTTCCTATGAATTAAAGAAGGCAGTAGACCACTCATCCGGAGGATCTCTGAACAAGAAGAAGACCATTGAGGAGGCCATAGATGTTATTGAGACTGTAGCAGAGAATGACTACTTCTATGCCTCCGAAAGAGGCAACACTAGAGGAGTGATGGAGCTAAACAATGTAGATGCACTACTGGCCCAAAACAAGCTCATTACCAAGCAATTAGCTGACCTCACCAAGAAGATGGAGAGGAACCAAGTAGCAGCAATCACCACCTCATCAACAACCCAAGAAGGGGAGGATGAAGAAGCAGAGGGTAGTCAGGAGCAAGCCAACTACATTGGAAATTCACCTAGGCAAAATCATGACCCATACTCCAAGACCTATAACCCTGGTTGGAGGAATCACCCAAACTTTGGGTGGGGAAATCAACAAGATCAAGGCCAAGATCAGAGACGTCACAACCCCAACAACCATGCGGCTCACCAACATTCCACACAAAGATCATATCAACATCACCCTAACAACACCTCTCTCCATCCATACCAAAACCAAAATAATCCAACTCACCCATCCACTCTCAACTCACCATCATCTGAAGATAGACTCTCCAGAATTGAGACTCTACTTGAGGGCATATGCAAAGAAATTCAAGATAATAAGGTATTCAAGGAGGAGGTGCGAGCCAATATCAAGAATCAGGGAGACACCATCAAGAGGCTGGAATTTCAAGTGGGATACCTCTCCGAGTAGATTTCCAAACCTACTGATAGCTTCCCAAGTGACACAGAGAAAAATCTGAGAGGTGAAGCAAAGAAAGTTAGATGGGAAGATTGCAAGATGGTTACTATAAGTAATAAGGAGACTAAGGAAGAGCTGAACAACCCATTAGAACAACCTGAAGATACTTCAGCAGGAAAGCAGTGGGAGAATCATCAAGAAACCACAATTACACAAAAGGAGCTGACACAAAAGGAGCTGTTGAGGCTCTATGCACCCTTTCCCCAATTACTAAATGGCTGTGTAGAGAAGAGACTATACTCAAGGTTTCTTGACATGTTTGCATCTCTCCATGTAAACATACCATTCATCAAGGCCCTCCAACAAATGCCCTCATACATTAAGTATATGAAGGAGCTGCTGACCAAGAAAAGCTCACTCAAGGGAGGACAAACAATAGTGATGAATAAGGAGTGCAGTGCTCTCATTCAACCAGAGCTGCCTACAAAGAGGAAGGACCTAGGGAATTTTCACATCCCCTGTGCCATAGGAGAAACAATGTTTGATAAAGGACTCTGCGATTTGGGAGCAAGCATCAACTTAATGCCTTTATCCCTTGTGAAGAGGCTGCAGATCAATGAGATCATACCCACAGATGTAGTTATCAGGCTGGCTGACAAAACTCAAAAACAAGCAGTAGGAATGGTTGAAAATGTACTGGTGAAGGTTGGGAAATACTTCCTTCCCACAGACTTTGTCATATTGGACATGGAAGAGAGTCACCTCCACCCAATCATATTGGGAAGACCATTCCTAGCTACAGCCAGAGCACTTATAGATGTGGAGCGAGGGGAGCTAATCTTGAGGATCCATGATGAACAACTCACTTTTAATGTTTTCAAGCCCTCACAAGAAATAGATCAAGAGAACAAAGAACCAAGCAAAGATCACAGTGAGATACTAAAGGAAGAAACAGGCACTGAAGCACAACCATTACATTTGGGAATCCCCTTAGTTGATGAACAAGGCATTCAGAAGCTGACACAGCTCAAAGAAAATCAGGAGGAACCTAAACCACCAGAGTTATATGAGACTAGAAACAAAATCTCTTTGGAAGAGGAGGTCACAATGAGCAAGGCAACATCAAAAGGAACAAAGAAGAAGGTACCAAGGAGGTGGAGGAACAAGAAAATCCCTACAGAGGACTTCTCAACAGGGGATAAAGTAATCTCAGCTTACTTCCCAGCCATTCCCTCCGATCTCCCCACCATCCCATCTTAGCTACCTAAAGTTTTTACCATCAACAGAGTTCTGTCCTTGGAACATGTGGAGATCCTTGATGAAGCCAATGGAGATAGATTTACTACAAGGGGGGAGGACTTGAAGCACTACTAACCACCCTGATAAAGGCAGAACGTCAAGCTAGTGACGCTAAAGAAGCACTTCATGGGAGGCAACCCATGTTTTACATGCTTTTAAAAATAGTTAATAATTCAAGGTTCATGAAATTCAAATCAACTTGATATGTACTTGAATGAATCATTGTGTGCAACATATAGTGAGGAACAAGTTTGGTGTTCAAGGCACACTAAGAGAACATGAATGTAACCCACATCATGTCACTCTTAGGGGCCTTGAACAAATCTTTTACATCACATGGCACCAAACTAAGTTTGGTGTTGCCAATGTTGCATACATGGATGTTGAGTTAGTCAGTTGGTTTGCACTCATGAGTAGCACTTAGTTAGTTAAAAACAAAAACTAAAAAAAAATAAAATAAAATATAGTTAACCTTTTAATTTTGCCGCCAATTTCTAAAAGTATGCTTTTAATCACATTTCTTTTATTTTGTAGAAGCATTGATGGGGCAATTGAAGGGTTCGGATAACATAAAAGGAAGATAGTACACACTTGTCTTCAAGGGGATTGCATTGGGAATGGTTGCCATGCAACATTGGAAGAAGAACAAGCTTGGAAACTGAACCAACCCATCATAAAGTTGGTGATCCTTGTGATCACCATTGCTAAACCCCATCCGTCCATCACACAACCACCTCATCGATCCACACCTTTCATTCACTCATCACTTCCCTATATAAGTGAGTCCTAGTCCGTACTTCCCTTCACATTCCAATTCCCATTCCTCACACTACACACCCTCGGCATCCAAATCCCTTCATCACACCTTGTCCTAACCAACCGAATTCCTCATCCATCCGTACCTTCCACCCTTTTCACACATCAACTCAAACTCATGGCATCATCAAGCTCCAAGAGGCAAAAGAGGAAGAGCATGGGTAACCCCATGAGTAAAAGGTGGTGGAGTTCCCTCTTTGATCCATATTTTTCAAGCTTTAAATAAGGAAAATCATGTATGAAATAGAACATGTTCCATGGTAGTTAGGATTTTGAATTATGCCTTTAAGTTTTTCATTGCTTAGGTCTATGCTTGCTAGTCTTCAGGTCACTGTATTCTCTTTTTAATCAATAAAAAGAGAATGTGTGGTATCAAAGACCAGAGTGGAATCCATATTGTGGAGTAAGTTCCTAATCTTGTGGCGTGGAAATAGATTAGCTAAGTTGGTTCACCAATAAGGTGGGAAGGCAACTATCTGTCCTGAATTATATGCTTGAAACACACCCCATGAGACTAGCTAAATAATAAATCCGAATAAAAAAAAAGAAAAAAATGAAAGTTAAAGAATAAAAGAAAAAGAGTAAGAAATAAGGCTAGGCACCAAGGGTTTGAATCTTGAGGCAAGTGTCTGTGGCGCTCCTGTGTAAGGGATTTACTTGGATGAATAAGCTCTTAGAGGTGCCTTATCACTTGGTAACTTGGGTTAACTAACTCAGGATTATTAGCTGAAAGTCCACTATCAAGAGTAACCTTTGCTACAGAACGCTTAGTAACCCAAAGAGGTGCTGGACACCAAGGTCTCAAGAAAGAAAATAACAAACCATGTGTCTATGGTGTGTATGTATGGGGGAAAGAGACTTGAGGGAGTAAGTCCTTAGGGGTGTCTTAACACCTAGCACCTTGAACCAACTGGTTCGGGAGTGTTGGCTGAAAGCTTATCTTAAAGAGTCGCCCCCTCACAGAGCACCTAGTCTAAGAACACAAACGAGCCCTGAAATGACAAAAAGGATCAATGAATAAAAGTTTCATAAGGTGCAGTCAAGTGGGTATTCCAGGACATGATAAAACTCTGAAAGCCAGTGAAGGAATGAACCTAAGTTGCTATGCATGAAACCACCATAAAACCAAGGACATGACTTCCACAATAATGACTCATTTCTCTTGGCATTTCATTCATCATTCTCTTGTTCCAGTACTTGCTTAGGGACAAGCAAGCTATAAGTTTAGTGTTGTGATGCCAGGGTATTTTGGCCAGTTTCACTGACCTTTTCTTTACTATTTTAGGATAGTTTCATGCATTTTCTTAGGAAATAAGCAAGTTTTGGGTAAAATTTCACTTATATCTTGATTCAAGCAAGCATGGTGCACTTTACATGATTTCATGAGAATTTTGCATGAATTAAATGACAAATTGGATGATGCATGTCTCATGATGAGGATTAGAACTTTGATGCACTTTATTGCTTGATTTCAGGACAAAGGAAGCAAGAGAGAACCACATTAGTAGCCACGTTAGTCTAACTAACGTGACCACTAACGTGGAATGGGAGCTAGCTTGCAACGTTAATGAGAAAAGTAATCGACAATAACGTCCTCGAAGCCATCATAGCCCACGTTAAGAGTAACGTTAACTAAGTTAACGTGAACTCTAACATGGAAGAAGAAAGTGGAGCCAACGTTAGTGACACTCACCTTTGTCACTAACGTTGGACCAAGCTCATATTGGCCACGTTAAGGGCCACGTTAACTTAGTTAACGTGGACTCTAACATTGGGAAGCAAAAGAATGGCCAACGTTAGTGACACTCACCTTTGTCACTAATGTTGGACTAAGCCACTTTGAGCCACGTTAACTCCCACGTTAACTTAGTTAACGTGGAAGCTAACGTGCAGAAAGAAAATAATCACCAACATTAGTGACACTCACCTT
Source organism: Arachis hypogaea (assembly GCF_003086295.3). Lineage (NCBI taxonomy): Eukaryota > Viridiplantae > Streptophyta > Magnoliopsida > Fabales > Fabaceae > Arachis > Arachis hypogaea. The sequence goes on from NC_092055.1 coordinate 48,689,008, forward strand.
TGTCACTAACGTTGGAATGAGCCACAATGAGCCACTATGAGCCACGTTAACTTAGTTAACGTGGAAGCTAATGTGGAGGAAAGGATGATGAGCCAACGTTAGTGGCACTCACCTTTGTCACTAACATTGGAGATGGCTATCATCACCACGTTAGAAGCCACGTTAACTTAGTTAACGTGGATTCAAACGTGGGAAGTAGGGGCATCTTGGAACTTTAGTGACAAAGGTAAGTGTCACTAACGTTCTCGAAGGATTGGCAAGCCTACGTTAAGAGCCACGTTAACTAAGTTAATGTGAACTCTAATGTAGGGGGAAGAGTGGACTCTCAACGTTATTGGAAAAGGTGAGTCCCAATAACGTGTGCGAAGGACCAAGAGGCAACGTTAGTGGTCACGTTGGTGCCACTAACGTTGAAGTTAACGTGGATCATCCCTGGGTTAGGAACGTTAGTGGAAAAGGTGATTGTCACTAACGTTCTCGAACCCACACTCTCACTTAATGTTAACGCCACTAACGTCCTGAGCTAAATACCCTACCTATCTCACACTTTCTCTCTGCAAGTAAAGCTAAGCCCACTGAAGAGGATAACTGCTTCAAACTCAAGATCCAAAGGCCCATATCCAAGACTTGAAGAACCAACTAGAAGATCAGAAGAGTAGTATATATAGGGGTAGTTTTGAATTAGAAAGAGAGCTTTTTTTTGGGGAGTTAGAAATTTGAGAACTACTCTCTGTATAATTTACTCTGCACTTCTAGTTTATTTTTCAGAATGTATCTTCCATCTTTGTTTTCCATTTCCAGAGCTATGAACAACTAAACCCCCTTCATTGGATTAGGGAGCTCTGTTGTAATTTGATGGATCAATATTAGTTTTCATTATTCTTCTTCTATCTTTTCTCTTGATTTTACTAGAAAGCTTTCAATCTTCATCCAATTGGATAGTTATCTTGGAAAAGAAGCTATTCATACTTGGATCTCTTCTGAACCTTGGAAGAGGAATAAAGAGATCATGCTAGAAATGCTTTCTCATATTGGACCAAATTGGGGTTGGAAGGATATGGTGACTATAATTCTACCAACACTTGATTTGGGAATGCATGTGGTATAATCAGTGACCATACTTCATCTCTTCTCATGAGCAATTGACCAAGGAATTGGCTATTGATCAAGATTTGAGAGATTAAATTACAAGGAATTGTAATTTGATCACTTAAGATTGCCAAGGAGATCAATGAACGCATTGATTGAGGAAGAGGTGAAAATGAACTTGATCCGGAGAATGCAACATCTCCTAAGCCCAATGAATTCCCCATTTCTTATCTTACCCATTCTCTTTAATTTCTGCGATTTACTTTTATGAGCATCTTCCCCATTCCCATTTAAGATTCTGCAATTTACTTTTCGTCATTTATTTTCAGCTCTTTACTTTCAGCATTTACATTTTCTTCTATTTACTTTCCCGCCATTTAATTTCCTGCAACTCTCAAACCAAATTCTGCTTCGCTCAACTAGAATATTCCTCTAATTAAAATTGCTTGACCAATCAATCCCTGTGGGATTCGACCTCACTCTATTGTGAGTTTTTACTTGAAGACAATTCGGTATACTTGCCGAAGGAAAATTATTAAGAGACAAGTTTCCGTGCATCACTAATGTGAAGCTAATCTAGATTCAGATCTAAAACTAAGAATAATCCTAATCTCAATGAATCTGAAAGTGTGTGGTGCCTGTTGAGTTTCTGCATGTTCCCTAGCTTTAATCTGTGTTTCTGGACCGAAAACTGGGTTAAAATGTGGCCCAAAATCGCCCCCAGCATATTCTATTATTTTTCCAGATCGCGCAGGTCACGCATACGCGTCATCCATGTGTTCGCGTCATTCAGCGATTTTCCTTGTCACGCGTTCGCGTCTTTCACGTGTTCGCGTCATTCGTGCAGACTTCAATCCACGCATTTGCATCAGGGACACGTTCGCGTCGCTGCGATTTCTTCTTTTCGCGCGCTCACGTGAGCCATGCGCTCGCGTCATTGTTCGCTGGTCATCTCCTTGGTTTCTTGTATTCCTTCTATTTTTGCAAGCTTCCTCTCCATTCTATAAGCCATTCCTGCCCTATGAAGCCTGAAACACTTAACACACACATCACAACATCGAATGGGATAAAGGAGAGTTAAAATGTATAATTAAAAGATCTCTATGAAGCAAGTTTTTAACTATGGAAAAATTTTGGGAAGGAATTGTAATATCATGCTAATCATATGAATAAGTGGATAAAGACTTGATAAAACCACTCAATTAAACACAATATAAATCATAAAATAATGGTTTATCATTGACCTTGGGAATGTTGATAGTAGTAGACTTGAGCGTTTTGGTTGGGTTGAGCTTGAGGAGCTTGGTTCCACCTTTGGTTTTGATTGCTTCCATGTTGGTAGGGTCCTTGGTTGTAATTTGGTCTTTGTGGATAGGAGTTGGCTACCGCCAATGTAGTTTCGTCTTAGAGCTGAGGACACTCATCGGTGTAATGAGTGTTACACGCACAAACACCACATATCTTTGGTGGGCCTTCAATCCTTGGAGGTTGAGGTGGAGCACTTATCAAAGCTTGAGGAATTTGTTGCCTTTGGGTGATTTATCGCAGCAAGATTGTCATTTCACCGAGGATCTTGGTCAAAGTAGCATCTCTAGAGGGAGAAACTTCATTCAAAGCTTTCGGCCGTGGACTCCTTGCCCTTGAGTGTTGAGTTGAGTCTGCTAGATCGGATATAACCTCCCATGCTTCGGCAGTAATCTTGTTTTTGGCCAATGATCTTCCACTCGCGGCATCTAAGAGAAGCTTGTCTTGGTGGTGCATTCCTTGACAGAAATAACTGATAAGAACTAGCTCATCAATCCTATGGTATAGGCAAGCCTCGAGCAACTTCTTAAATCTCTCTCAATACTCATACAAAGTCTCCCCATCCCATCGCACAATGCAAGAGATCTCTCTTCGCAACTTGTCTATTTTCTGGGGAGGGTAGAACTTTTCCAAAAATTCTTTATGCAACAAGTCCCAATTGAATATAACTTTACCCGGTTGGGTATAAAACCACTCCTTCGCTTTTCTCTCCAAAAAGAAAGGGAAAGCAAAGACCAACACTGCGGCTTCATCCGCCCCATTCCTTCTCGCAGTTGCACATGCAACTTGGAAATCCTTTAGATGCTTCAAAGGATCTTCCTCAGGCAGTCCATTGTATTTGGGAAGCAAGTTTATCATGCCGGATTTGAGCTCAAAATTTGGATTTAAGGCCAGATAAAAAATTTGAAGCGGTTGCAAGTCAAGATCAGGAGCTCCGGCCTCCTTCAAGGTGATTCTTCGAGGTGGATCCGCCATGACGGTGTCACCTGAGTCACTCAAAGATAGTTCAGTACTCCCCACAGATGAATTTAGAGTTTCCTCATTGATTGGAGAATGATAGTCACGGATGGGTGGTGATAATGAACGGGAGGGTTCCCCACGGGGTCCTGATTTACTATCCACAAAAGCTAGCCGGCGCCGAGCTTGCCTTATATGAGTTAAAGTTCTTTCGATTTCCGGATCAAAAGTGGCCAAGCTCGGGTCTGGAAGTGACCGTGTCATTCTACTGAGGAGGCAATGAAAACCATGCAATTATGAAAAGCAAAACAAAAATAGGCAAGTAAACAAGAACCACTTAATAATTAACAACTACCAAAACTAACTAGAGAGAAAAGTAGTATCTACAATTAGTGCTAGGTAGCAAATCAAAATTCAAATATTCACACTATTCACATATTTACAACAACCAAAATTGTAGCACTCATTGCACTTAAAGTGAACTCCCCAGCAATGGCGCCAAAATTTGGCAATGACCAAAAGCATAGGTTAGGAATTTTCCTCAAAATTGGAATTAGTGTTGTAAGTATAGTCCTAACCTAACAAGTTGACCACCGATCAAATTAGAGGTTCACAAGATGTGTCACAATTCAAAACTATATCAAAACTGAGAGTATTTGACTCCCGAGTCGTCTCCTAAGGAGTACTTTAGAACAATGAGTGTGCGAATCCGGTTGAAATGATCAAGGGTTTGTGAATGAGCATAAGTGTCCTTAACCCACAAATCCTAACTTGCTTGCTAATTACTTTAGCAATAAATTAGCATTAGTGTGAACAAAAACAATTAACAACCCAAGAATTGAAGCTAAATATTGGACATTCCAACTCTAGAAACCCAATTGCTCACTTTACCCAAGCCAAGAACCAAAAATTTAGCCTAAAACCATGTTTGACATTTTGTCAAACACTTGGTGGGCATAAACCTCAAACATAGAAAAAATGAGAAATGGCTTAAAACTAAAAGCAACTATTGATCTCAATCAACAAGAATAACATAAGGAAGCATGAAACAAACATCAAACGTCAAATTCATCAACAAGAAATTGAAATTGCAAGAGAGAAGCAAAATTGAACTATAACTTGAATTAGAAGAAAGAGTAATGACAATGTAACTATAAAGAGTAATAACAAGAGAATACTTACAATGTATGCTAGCAAAATCCAAGATAAAAAATAGAAATGGCACCTGAATGTAAAAACCTAATATAAACCCTAATAGAGATGATGAAAAACTTAGAGAAAAACTAACTAAAGCTTCCTACTACTACTCCTAAAACTATCCTCATGATATGCTATGTTATGTCTTCATTTCTCCTTCAATATGAGCTAGAGAACTTCAAAAATGGGCCTTCAAAGCCACCAAATCGCAAGGCACGTGCTATTTTAATGAAGTAATGTGCGAACGCACAGATGTGTGCGTCCGCACACCTCGCGATAAATCCAGGCCTGTGCGTACGCACAAGAGGCTGTGCGCACGCACACTAAGAGATGCTTGGCTGGACGCGCGACGCGCTCAAAATACTCCACGCGCTCTGATTGGGCGGCTGTGCGTACGTACAGGTAGCTGTGCGCATGCACACGTCTCTAAGCTCATCTCCTTTGATTCTTCATGTTTCCTTCACTTTGTATGCTCTTCTTCCATTTTCTCCAATCAATTCCTACCTTCTACACCTGAAATCACTCACAACCAACATCAAGTTATCGAATGGAAGGCAAATGGAATAAAATAGATTAAATAGGCACAAAAGAGCACATTTTCATAATCAAGTACAATTTGGAAGGAAATAAGTTCAAAAGCATGCTAATCAAAGGAATAAGTGCAAGTTTATATGATGAAAATCCATCCAATTCTAACAAAAAATCATCATCAAATATGAATTCATCAGTGCTTCATGGGAGGCAACCCATGCGCAGTATCCTTTCATTTTTATGTTTTGGTAGTTAGACATAAAATTCTCTTTCATATGCATTTAAGGAAATAAAATCAATTGTGATAAAAGATCATTGAGTTTAAATGTAACCTATGATGGACACCAAGTTTGGTGTGAACAGAGGCTTTTTAAGATAGCATCTTGGGACATTAGCATTAATTGAGTCTATCTAAATGAGTTAATTCATTTATTTGCAATACTTAGTCACAGACTAAGTTTGGTGTTCACATAAGTCACATAAATTTTGAACTTCAAGATAAATTGATTTACCTCCCCTTATGCATAAGAAAGTAGCAATTTTTAAGATGTTTTTTTTTTAACCACCACCAACTATTTTTGTCTTCATCTTAAAAGTGGAGTTGATGTTTTGTTCTATCTTGCAGGAAAGAAAAGAAAGAAGATGTGATGGAAGCTATGAGAAAAATGGACAACAAAGAGGGAGTCACATGGGCAAAAGAAGGAACGGAGGGCATGTGGAATCACAAGGCTTAGAGTTTTGTGTCTTGGGATGAGCACCTGGATATGCAAGGATACTCATTCCCCCATACCATGACCGAACCCTCACTTGATTGCCACCACAACCATCTTTAATTCTTGTCATCACACCACCTCTACATGTAAGCCATCCAATTCCACCACACTCACTCAATCCTCACCCTCCATTTTCATGCAACTAAACCATCAACCTTCTTTGTCCCATTTCAAAAGCTTAGTCTCTTGCTTTAAAATAGCAAGTAACATCTTCTGTGCCTACATACATTTACTTCACTCTATTCTTGACCTTACTCATTAAACACTTCCTCTGCTCAAAACCATACACATCAAACTGTGTAATTCCACACCTTTTCATCCTAAGCCTTGCTCTATCCAAAATTTTCTTTTCATACCTTATTACTCCCCCATTCAATGGCCTCACCAATTTCCAAAAGAAGAAAAGGGAAGCAACTAGCTGAACCACCCACCTATGACAAAAAGAGATTCAAATCTCAGTTCCATGAGATCCAATATCATGGGTGGATGGAGGAGAAAAAAGTGATCCCAGAAATTGGATTTAGAATGAAGGATGGTGAGTACCCTATAATGAGGGAAATCATTGAAAAGAGAAGATGGGAACTCCTATGTGAACCCCTCACAGAAATAAGTGCAACTATGGTAAGGGAGTTCTATGCAAATACAGTGAGACAAAGCAAAACTGATCCCCCTGCAAGAGTTATGTGAGGGGAGTAGATGTGGACTTCAGCCTAGCTACAATCATAAGGGTTCTTCAAATAAGAGCAATCCCTTTCAGAGAATCCAGTTTTGAAGACAGAACACATGGTGACAATGACCTTGATGAGCTAGTGAATGATATATGCTTGGGTGGCAAAGATTGGATGAGAGATTCAAATGGGGATCATGCCACTTAAAGAGGATGGATCTCTCACCTGAGGCCAAGGGTTGGTATGAAATAGTAAGAAGATTAATCTCCCCCACTGGAAATACTTCAGAAGTTACCATAAAGAGAGCAATCATGGTATACTTCATACTCAAAGGGAGAGAAATAAATGTGCCTCAACTAATTGCAGACATCATTCAAGAATTAGCTGAAGACAGTAGTAAGTCAACCAGACTTGGTCACCCAAGCACCATACTGCGTCTGTGCAATAGGGCAGAGGTGCTTTTTGAAGAACAAGACACAGATTGGGTGCAGGAAGGAAGGGCAATCACCAAACAAAGAATAGAAGGTGCCACTGAGACTCAGAGTGATGGAAGACCTCAGAGAAGAAGGAGAAAACCACAAATAGAAGAGGGACAAGCTTCTAGCACAATGGATTTAAGCCAAATTCAGGGTGCCATTGAAGAACTTTCTCAGCAATTTATGAGGGCTCAGGAACATCAACAAGAACAACATACAAGGGCTCAAGAACAATACATGAGGGCTCAGGAGCAGCAAGAGAATTGATAGCTGAAAATGATGGAGCAACAAGAGAACTTCCAGCTAAAGATGATGGATCAGCAAAGGAAATTCCAAGCAAGAACTCTGGATCGGCAAATGGAACAAGCCACTCAATTCCAAGAATCATTCAACAAATTGTTCCAATAACAAGCGGATCAAGACAAGATCATCCAAAATCTTTATCAATGGAAGAACATATATCACACAGCTGGAGAGGCTAGGCAGCTGGACAAAATGGAATATGACATAGACACTCAGGCAAAGCTAAACTACTTAGTCTGTGGTATGCCAGTGATAAACCGAGAGATCACACCATTTTGCCAATGGCCTGTACTTGGAGAAAATCAAAGAGCAAGAGCCTAAAGAAATATAGAGAGAATGGAGAAAAGGTTGAAAGATGTTGGACTCTGGGATCAGATAGACCATTCTTGGGATTAAATAGACCGTAGTGAAGAACAACGAGAATTAAAAAGGAAGAAGAAGCAAGAGCCAAAGAAGAAAGGAGAGTCGAGCAAAGGAAAGGAGCACAAGAATTAGAGGTGGTGGAGCTATAAATAAGGATGATGCATATCTGAAAAATGATATGCCTCCAAAAATTTTATGTTCTGCACTTTCATGTTTAAATAAGTTTTCATGTCTTGCATTATGTGTGCATTACTCATCTGCTTGAATATATATCTTGCCCCTCCTTTGCATGAATATAAGAAAATGTTGAAATAAAAAGTGACAATTGTCAAATTTGGGTAGAATTAGAATAAGGATCAGTGGTGGTATGTGTTTGATTGATTAGCAAGCTCACTGATAAAGAAAAGGGGAGAATATTCCTTTTTAGTATGAACTTGGCTGCTATTTGTGAAACCTTGGTAAATAAAGATCCTGGGAAGAAAGAAAGAGTAAGAGGGAAAGAAAGAAAAGCCAAGAATTGGCAACAAAAATGAAAGAAACAAAGAATAAAGCTAGACACCAATAGCTTGGACCTTAAGAACACATGCCTATGGTATTTTTGTACTGGGATCTGCTTGGATGATTAGGCTCTAAGGAGTATTTCAACACTTGGTAACTTGGGTTAACTAACCTGGGATTATCAGCCAAAAGTCCACCATCAAGAGCAACCTAGTTACAAGGCATTTAGTGACCCAAAGAGGTGTTGGGCACCAATGTTCTTAAGAAAAATTGTGAGCCAAGTGTCTGTGGTGTGTGTCTGTGTTGACTGGAAACTAAGTTAAAAGGCTTTTGCAACACATAACACTAAGCTGCATTTGAGAAATAAGTTTCTGAAGCAAAAGAAAAACAAAAATCAAACTCCAAGGATAAGTGAATAATAAGGTTTTATAGCAGCACCCTAGTTAGCACTCAAAGGGATACCTCAAACCTTAAAACTAATAAGAAGTTGAGCTGCATTCTTTTCTGCATAAAACCCCATGATCCAAATTCAATTATATGCTAATAAGGAAAATATGCTTCTCTGTTTTCATTCATACTTCTTATGTTTCACTGCTTGCTTGGGGACAAGCAAGATTTAAGTTTGGTGTTATGATGCATTCGCATTTTTGTCTAGATTAGCTAGTTAGTTTAAGTAGTTTTAGCTTAACTTCATGTATTTTAAATAAATAAGCATTTGAATGAAGTTCTCATTACATATGAATATGTCATAGGCTGGGTGATTTTATGGTTGATTCTATGCAAATGACATAAGAAAAGTGTTAAATCCTTGAATTATAGATGCAGAGCTTTGATGAGATGTTATTTTGTGATTATGGCAGGGACGCGCAAGCGCAGAGGACGCGACGCGTCGAGAGGCCCAAAGGGAAGACGACGCGCACGGGTACATGACATGTACCCGTAGATACCTGAGCGCTCCGTTCTCTTGAAAATGCTACGTTACTCTGTAGCCTGTTTAACGCTACGCTCTCTTTAAAAGAATGCTACGTTCCTCAGCGACGCGCATGCGTATATGACACGCACGCGTGGAAAATGCATCTTCGAAGAGCCACGTGTACGCGAGGGTGACACATACGCGTGGAAGGGATTTACGCTCGTTGTAAAAGAGCGCTACGTTATCTTTGAAAGAGTGCCTACGAAAGCTTTCAAAATCTGGAACTCAACTTTGGCCATCGACGCGTACGCGTGAGAGATGCGTACGCGTGGGTATGGCATCTATGAAGAAGCACGCATACGCGAGGATGGAGCGATAGCGTAGAATGTGTAATTTGCCATTCACGCATACGCATGAGGGACGTGTATGCGTGGGGAGCGTTCTTGGCATGAATGCTACGTTCTCAAAGTGAACGCCGCAAGGGACGCATAGACGTTGGTGCACGAAATCATGATCGTTCATTCCTTGGTAACGGAGCTAAAAACTTAATACGTACGTTCATAATTTTAGTTCTTTTTCACAATTTCGATACAACTAACCAGCAAGTGCACTGGGTCGTCCAAGTAATAAACCTTACGTGAGTAAGGGTCGATCCCACGGAGATTGTCGGCTTGAAGCAAGCTATGGCACCTTGTAAATCTCAGTCAGGCGGATTCAAAAGGTTATAGAGTTTTAATAATTAAAAGATAAATAAAACATAAACTAGGATAGAGATACTTATGTAATTCATTGGTGAGAATTTTAGATAAGCGTATAGAGATGATTTCGTTCCTCTGAACCTCTGCTTTCCTGCTGTCTTCATCCAATCATTTCTACTCCCTTCCATGGCAAGCTTTATGTAGGGCATCACTGTTGTCAATGGCTACATCCCATCCTCTCTGCGAAAAGGGTCCAATGCGCTGTCACTGCATGGCTAATCATCTGTCGGTTCTCGATCATACTGGAATAGGATTTACTATCCTTTTGCGTCTGTCACTACGCCCAGCACTCGCGAGTTTGAAGCTCGTCACAGCCATCCCTTCCCAGATCCTACTCGGATTACCACAGACAAGGTTTAGACTTTTCGGATCTCAAGAATGGCCGTCCATGGGTTCTAACTTATACCACGAAGATTCTAAAATCTCGGACTCGGTCCTCTGTATTAGATATCTAAGAGATACTCATTCTAGCTTGTTTGCATGTAGAACGGAAGTGTTTGTCAGGCACGCATTCATAGGTGAGAATGATGATGAGCTTCACATAATCATCACATTCATCATGTTCTTGGGTACGAATGGATATCTTAGAGAAGGAATAAGCTTGAATTGAATAGAAAAACAGTAGTACTTTGTATTAATTCATGAGGAACAGCAGAGCTCCACACCTTAATCTATGGAGTGTAGAAACTCTACCGTTGAAAATACATAAGTGATAAGGTCCAGGCATGGCCGAATGGCCAGCCCCCAAAACGTGATCTAAAGATGAAACTAAAGATATCCAAAGATGTAAATACAATAGTAAAAAGTCCTATTTATGCTAAACTAGTTACTAGGGTTTACAGAAATGAGTAAATGATGCAGAAATCCACTTTTGGGGCCCACTTGGTGTGTGCTTGGACTGAGCATTGAGCTTTACATGTGTAGAGGCTTATCTTGGAGTTGAATGCTAGTTTGCAACCTGTTTCTAGCGTTTGACTCCACTTTGCAATCTGTTTCTGGCGTTTAACTCCAGAATGCAGCATGGAACTGGCGTTGAACGCCAGTTTGCGTCATCTAAACTCCTGAAAAGTATGGACTATTATATATTTCTGGAAAGCCCTGCATGTCTACTTTCCAACGCAATTGAGAGTGCATCATTTGGAGTTCTGTAGCTCCAGAAAATCCACTTTGAGTGCAGGGAGGTCAGAATCCAATAGCATCTGCAGTCCTTCTTCAACCTCTGAATCTGATTTTTGCTCAGGTCCCTCAATTTCAGCCAGAAAATACCTAAAATTACAGAAAAACACACAAACTCATAGTAAAGTCCAGAAATGTGAATTTTAAATAAAAACTAATAAAAATATACTAAAAACTAACTAAATCATACTAAAAACTATGTAAAAACAATGCCAAAAAGCATATAAATTATCCGCTCATCACAACACCAAACTTAAATTGTTGCTTGTCCCCAAGCAATTGAAAATCAAATAGGATAAAAAGAAGAGAATATACTATAGATTCCAAAATATCAATGAAACTTAGCTCCAATCAGATGAGCGGGACTTGTAGCTTTTTGCCTCTTGAATAGTTTTGGCATCTCACTTTATCCATTGAGGTTCAGAATGATTGGCATCTATAAGAACTTAGAATTCAGATAGTGTTATTGATTCTCCTAGTTCAGTATGTTGATTCTTGAACACAGCTACTTTATGAGTCTTGGCCGTGGCCCTAAGCACTTTGTTTTCCAGTATTACCACCAGATACATAAATGCCACAGACACATAACTGGGTGAACCTTTTCAGATTATGACTCAGCTTTGCTAAAGTCCCCAATTAGAGGTGTCCAGGGTTCTTAAGCACACTCTGTTTTTGCTTTGGACCTTGACTTTAACCGCTCAGTCTCAAGTTTTCACTTGACACCTTCACGCCACAAGCACATGGTTAGGAACAGCTTGGTTTAGCCGCTTAGGCCAGGATTTTATTCCTTTAGGCCCTCCTATCCACTGATGCTCAAAGCCTTGGATCCTTTTTATTACCCTTGCCTTTTGGTTTTAAGGGCTATTGGCTTTTTGCTCTTGCCTTTTGGTTTAAAGAGCTTTTGGCTTTTTCTGCTTGCTTTTTCTTTTTCTTTTTTTTTTTCGCCATTTTTCTTTTCTCTCTTTTTTTTCTGCAAGCTTTTGTATTCACTGCTTTTTCTTGCTTCAAGAATCATTTTTATGATTTTTCAAATTATCAAATAGCATTTCTCTTTTTTCATCATTCTTTCAAGAGCCAATATATTTAACATTCATAAACAACAACTTCAAAAGACATATGCACTGTTCAAGCATTCATTCAGAAAACAAAAAGTGTTGCCACCACATCAAAATAATTAAACTAGTTTCAAGGATGAATTCGAAACCATGTACTTCTTGTTCTTTTGTAATTAAAACATTTTTCATTCAAGAGAGGTGATGGATTCATATTCATAACTTTAAGGCATAGACACTTAGACACTAATGATCATGTAATAAGACACAAATATGAATAAACATAAAGCTCAAAAATCGAAAGACAGGAAAATAAATAAACAAGGAGATTAAGGAATGAGTCCACCTTAGTGAGGGTGGCGTCTTCCTCTTCTTGAAGAACCAATGGTGCTCTTGATCTCCTCTATGTCTCATCCTTGTCTTTCTTGCTCCTCCCTCATAGCTCTTTGACCTTCTCTAATTTCAAGGAGGATGATGGAGTGCTCTTGGTGCTCCACCCTTAGTTGTCCCATGTTGGAACTTAATTCTCCTAGGGAGGTGTTAATTTGCTCCCAATAATTCTGTGGAGGAAAGTGCATCCCTTGAGGCATCTCAGAGATTTAATGGTGAGGGATCTCCTCATGCTCATGTTGAGGTCCATGATCTCTTATTTGCTCCATCCTTTTCTTAGTGATGGGCTTGTCTTCTTCAATGAGGATGTCTCCCTCTATGTCAATTCCAGCCGAATTGCAGAGGTGGCAAATGAGGTGAGAAAAGGCTAATCTTGCCCAAGTGGAGGACTTGTCAGCCACCTTGTAGAGTTCTTGAGGTATAATCTCATGAACTTCCACCTCTTCTCCAATCATAATACTATGGATCATGATGGCCCAGTCTATAGTAACTTCAGACCGGTTACTAGTAGGAATGATTGAGCATTGAATGAACTCTAGCCATCCCCTAGCTACTGGTTTGAGGTCATGCCTTCTTAATTGAACCGGCTTGCCTCTTGAGTCAATTTTTCATTGAGCTCCTTCCTCACATATGTCTATGAGGACTTGGTCCAACCTTTGATCAAAGTTGACCCTTCTTGTGTAGGGGCGTGCGTTCTCTTCCATCATTGGCAAGTTGAATGCCAGCCTTACATTTTTCGGACTGAAATCTAAGTATTTTCCCCGAACCATGGTGAGCCAATGCTTTGGATTCAGGTTCACACTTTGATCATGGTTCCTAGTGATCCATGAATTTGCATAGAACTCTTAAACCATTAGGATCCCGACTTGTTGAATGGGGTTGGTGAGAACTTCCCAACCTCTCCTTTGGATCTCAAGTCGGACCTCCGGATACTCATTCTTTTTGAGCTTGAAAGGAACCTCAGGGATCACTTTCTTCTTGACCACAACTTCATAGAAGTGGTCTTGATGGACCTTTGAGATGAATCTCTCCATCTTCCATGACTCAGAGATGGAAGCAATTGCCTTCCCTTTCCTCTTTCTAGAGGTTTCTCTGGTCTTAGGTGCCATAAATGGTTATGGAAAAGCAAAAAGCTATGCTTTTACCACACCAAACTTAAAATATTTGCTCGTTCCCGAGAAAAAGAAGAAAGAAAAATAGTAGAAGAAGAAGAAAATGGAGGATATGGAGGGTGATGTATTTTCGGCCAAGGGTGAATTTAGGGTTGTGTTGTGTGAAAATGAAGAAGGAATGAGGGATTTATATAGGAGTGGGGGGAGGGTGAAGTTTTGGCCATTAGGGTTGGGTTTGGGAGGGAAATTAGTTTGAATTTGAAGGTAGGTGGAGTTTTTGGGGAAGAGAGGGTGGATGTGAGTCGTAAAGAGGTGATGGGAAAGAGTGATTGAGTTGATTGGTGAAGGGTATTTGGGGAAGAGAGTCATGAAAAGGTGTGAAGAGGAGAGAAGAAGGGTAGGTGGGGGTCCTGTGGGGTCCACAGATCCTGAGGTGTCAAGGGTTTTTCATCCCTGCACCTTTTAGACGTGTAAAACGCCCTATACATGCAATCCTGGCGTTTAACGCCAGACTGCTGCTTGTTTCTGGTGTTAAACGCCACTTCTATGCTCTGTTCTGGCGTTTAACGCCAGGTAGATGCTGGTTTCTGGCGTTAAACGCCAGCTTGGTGCTTGTTTCTGGCATTAAATGCCAGACAGATGCTTGTTTCTAGCATTTAAACGCCAGACTGCTCTCCTCCAGGGTGTGCTATTTTTTTCTGCTGATTTTCATTTTGTTTTTGATTTTTCAATAGTTTTTGTGACTCCACATGATCATCAACCTAATAAAACACAAAATAACAATAGAAAATAAATAAATATAATTAGATAACATTGGGTTGCCTCCCAACAAGCGCTTCTTTAATGTCAATAGCTTGACAGTGAGCTCTCATGGAGCCTCACAGATGTTCAGAGCATTGTTGGAGCCTCCCAACACCAAACTTAGAGTTTGAATGTGGGGGTTCAACACCAAACTTAGAATTTGACTTTTGGGGATTTGGTTGACTCTGCAGTGAGAGAAGCTTTTCATGCTTCCTCTCCATGGTTACAGAAGGAGATCCTTGAGTTTTAAACACAAGGTTCTCCTTATTCAGTTGAAGGATTAATTCTCCTCTGTCCACATCAATCACAGCTCTTGCTGTGGCTAGAAAGGGTCTTCCAAGGATGATGGATTCATCCTCATCCTTCCCAGTGTCTAGGACTATGAAATCAGCAGGGATGTAAAGGCCTTTAACCTTTACTAGCACGTCCTCTACTTGTTCATAAGCCTGTTTTCTTGAGTTGTCTGCCATCTCTAATGAGATTCTGGCAGCTTGCACCTCAAAGATTCCCAGTTTCTCCATTACAGAGAGTGGCATGAGGTTTATCCCTGACCCAATGTCACATAGAGCCTTCTCAAAGGTCATGGTGCCTATGGTACAAGGTATTAAGAACTTTCCAGGATCCTGTTTCTTCTGAGGCAATGTCAGTTGATCCAGATCACTCAGTTCATTGATGAGCAAGGGAGGTTCATCTTCCCAAGTCTCATTACCAAATAATTTGGCATTCAGTTTCATGATTGCACCAAGGTACTTGGCAACTTGCTCTTCAGTAACATCTTCATTCTCTTCAAAAGAAGAATACTCATTAGAGCTCATGAATGGCATAAGGAGGTTCAATGGAATCTCTATGCTCTTTAGATGAGCCTCAGATTCCTTTGGTTCCTCAGAGGAAAACTCCTTGTTGATCACTGGACGTCCCAGGAGGTCTTCCTCACTGGGATTCACGTCCTCTCCCTCCCTTGTAGGTTCGGCCATGATGGTTAAATCAATGGCCTTGCACTCTCTTTTTGGATTCTCTTCTGTATTGCTTGGGAGAGTACTAGGAGGAGTTTTAGTGACTCTTTTACTCAGCTGGCCTACTTGTGCCTCCAAATTTCTAATGGAGGACCTTGTTTCATTCATGAAATTTAAAGTGGCCTTAGATAGATCAGAGACTATATTTGCTAAGCTAGATGGATTCTGCTCAGAATTCTCTGTCTGTTGCTGAGTGGATGATGGAAAAGGCTTGCTATTGCTAAACCTGTTTTTTCCACCATTATTAAAGCCTTGTTGAGGCTTTTGTTGATCCTTCCATGAGAAATTTGGATGATTCTTCCATGAGGGATTATAGGTGTTTCCATAGGGTTCACCCATGTAATTCACCTCTGCTATTGCAGGGTTCTCAGGATCATAAGCTTCTTCTTCAGAAGATGCCTCTTTAGTACTGTTGGATGATTCCTTCAATCCATTCAGACTCTGAGAGATCATATTGACTTGCTGAGTCAATATTTTATTCTGAGCCAATATGGCATTCAGAGTATCAATTTCAAGAACTCCCTTCCTCATAGGTGTCCCATTATTCACAGGATTCCTTTCAGAAGTGTACATGAACTGGTTATTTGCAACCATGTCAATGAGTTCTTGAGCTTCTGCAGGTGTTTTCTTTAGGTGAAAGGATCTACCTGCAGAATGGTCCAGTGACATCTTTGATAGCTCAGACAGACCATCATAGAATATATCCAGGATGGTCCATTCTGAAAGCATGTCAGAAGGACACTTTTTGGTCAGTTCCTTGTATCTCTCCCAAGCTTCATAGAGGGACTCACCTTCCTTTTGTTTGAAGGTTTGAGAATCCACTCTAAGCTTGCTAGGCTTTTGAGGAGGAAAGAACATGGCTAAGAAAGCCGTGACCAGCTTATCCCAAGAGTTCAGGCTATCTTTAGGTTGAGAGTCCAACCATACTCTAGCTCTGTCTCTTACAGCAAACGGGAAAAGCATAAGCCTGTAGACCTCGGGATCAACCCCATTGGTCTTAACAGTATCACAGATCTGCAAGAATTCAGTTAAGAACTGAAAAGGATCTTCGGATGGAAGTCCATGAAACTTGCAGTTCTGTTGCATCAGAGAAACTAATTGAGGTTTAAGCTCAAAATTGTTTGCTCCAATGGCAGGGATTGAGATGCTTCTTCCATGTAAATTGGAATTTGGTGCAGTAAAGTCACCAAGCATCTTCCTTGCATTGTTATTATTTTCGGCCATGTCTCCTTCCTTTTCGAAAATTTCTGTTAGATTTTCTCCAGAGAGTTGAGCTTTAGCTTCCCTTAGCTTCCTCTTCAGAGTCCTTTCAGGTTCAGGATCGGCTTCAACAAGAATGTTCTTATCCTTGTTCTTGCTCATATGAAAAAGAAGAGAACACAAAAGAAAATATGGAATCCTCTATGTCACAGTATAGAGATTCCTTATGCAAGTATAAGAAGAGAAGAATGTAAGAAGGAGAAGAGGAAAAATTTGAACACAGAGAGGGGGATGGGGTTCGAATTTTTGGGTGGAGGAGAAGTGTTAGTAGATGAATAAATAAATAAAAGGAGGTGAGGAAGAGAAGAATTCGAAAATTTAAATAAAATAAAATAAAAATATTTTAAAATTAAAGTTAAAATTTGAAAATTAAAATTGAAATCAAATTAAATTGAAATAAAAACAATTAGCTAATTAAAAAGGAAATTTGAGAAAGAGGGAAGGGATTTTCGAAAATTAGAGAGGGAGTTAGTTAGGTAGTTTTGAAAAATATAAGAATCAAATAAAAAGTAAAGTGGTTAATTGAAAAAGATTTGAAAATCAAATTTGAAAAGATAAAAAGTTAGAAAAGATTTTGAAATTAAATTTTGAAAAAGATGTGATTGAAATTTAATTTGAAAAAGATTTGAAAAAGAATTTTAAAAAGATTTTATTTTGAAAATTAAAGTTGATTACTTGACTAACAAGAAACAAAAAGATTTGATTTTAAAATTTAAAGATTGAACCTTTCTTAATAGGCAAGTAACAACTTAATATTTTTGAATCAATCACATTAATTGTTAGTATTAAATTCGAAAATATGAAATAGAAATAAGAAAAAATTTTGAAAATTAATTTGAAATTTTCGAAAATATGAAAGAAAAATTGAAAAAGATTTGATTTTTGAAAAAGATTTGAAAAAGATAGAATTTTTAAATTGAAAATTTGATTTGACTCATAAGAAACAACTAAATTTTAAAAATTTTTGAAAAAGTCAACTCAAATTTTCGAAAATTTATGAGTGAAAAAGGGAAAGATATTTTTTTTATTTTTGAATTTTAATAAAGAAAGAGAAAAAGATATATTTTTGTTGTTTTTCTCTTTTTTTTTTCTTTTTATTAAACAGTAAAAATGAAACAAAACATGAAAATCATGAATCAAAACAACTAATGCATGCAAGAACACTTTGAATGTCAAGATGAACACCAAGAACACTTTGAATGTCAAGATGAACACCAAGAACTTATTTTTGAAAAGTTTTCAAGAAAAGAAAACATGCTAGACACCAAACTTAAAAATTTTTATTCTTTAGGCATTAATGTTTCAAGAATGCATATGAAAAACAAGAAAAGACACAAAACAAGAAAATATGAAGATCAAACAAGACTGGCCAAGAACAACTTGAAGATCATGAAGAATGCAATGCATGAAATTTTCAAAAATAGTTTTTTTTTTAGAAAATTAAAAAGATGCAATTGACACCAAACTTAAAACTTGACTCTAGACTCAAACAAGAAATGCAAAAATATTTTTGATTTTATCATTTTATAAATTTTTTTGGATTTTTTGAAAATAAGAATAATAAAAACAAAAAGGTTAAAATTAAAATAAAGTTACCTAATCTGAGCAACAAGATGAACCGTCAGTTGTCCAAACTCGAACAATCCCCGGCAACGGCGCCAAAAACTTGGTGCACGAAATCGTGATCGTTCATTCCTTGGTAACGGCGCTAAAAACTTAATACGCACGTTCATAATTTTAGTTCTTTTTCACAATTTTGATACAACTAACCAGCAAGTGCACTGGGTCGTCCAAGTAATAAACCTTACGTGAGTAAGGGTCGATCCCACGGAGATTGTTGGCTTGAAGCAAGCTATGGTCACCTTGTAAATCTCAGTCAGGCGGATTCAAAAGGTTATAGAGTTTTAATAATTAAAAGATAAATAAAACATAAACTAGGATAGAGATACTTATGTAATTCATTGGTGAGAATTTCAGATAAGCGTATAGAGATGCTTTCATTCCTCTGAACCTCTGCTTTCCTGCTGTCTTCATCCAATCATTTCTACTCCCTTCCATGGCAAGCTTTATGTAGGGCATCACTGTTGTCAATGGCTACATCCCATCCTCTCTGCGAAAATGGTCCAATGCGCTGTCACTGCATGGCTAATCATCTGTCGGTTCTCGATCATACTGGAATAGGATTTACTATTGGTGCACGAAATTGTGATGTCCAGGCTCAAACTATTCCTGGCACGTGAGCAACTTGGTACGCGTAATCGTGATTACACATTCATAATTTGTCACAACTTCGATACAACTAACCAGCAAGTGCACTGGGTCGTCCAAGTAATACCTTACGTGAGTAAGGGTCGAATCCCACGGAGATTGTTGGTATGAAGCAAGCTATGGTCACCTTGCAAATCTCAGTCAGGCAGATATAAAGTGATAATGGTGTTTTCGAATATTATATAATAAAATAGGGATAGAGATACTTATGTAATTCATTGGTAGGAATTTCAGATAAGCGAATGGAGATGCTTTTCGTTCCTCTGAACCTCTGCTTTCCTGCTATCTTCATCCAATCAGTCTTACTCCTTTCCATGGATGGCTTTATGTGATACATCACCACTGTCAATGGCTACTTTCGGTCATCTCTCGGGAAAATGATCCAATGCCCTGTCACGGCACGGCTAATCGTCTGGAGGCATCACCCTTGCCAATGGCTTCATCTTATCCTCTCAGTGAATAATATGCTCACGCACCCTGTCACGGCACGGCTATTCATCTGTCGGTTCTCGATCATGCCGGAATAGGATTTACTATCCTTTTGCATCTGTCACTAACGCCCTGCAATCGCGAGTTCGGAGCTCGTCACAGTCATTCAATCATTGAATCCTACTCGGAATACCACAGACAAGGTTTAGACTTTCCGGATTCTCTTGAATGCCGCCATCATTCTAGCTTACGCCACGAAGATTCTGGTTAGGAGATCTAAGAGATATTCATTCTAGCTTAATTCATGTAGAACAGAAGTGTTTGTCAGGCACGTGTTCATAAGGGAGAAGGATGATGACCGTCACACATAATCATCACCTTCATCACATTCTTGGGTGCGAATGGATATCTTAGAAGCGAAATAAGAAGAATTGAATAGAAAACAGTAGTACTTTGCATTAATCTTTGAGGAACAGCAGAGCTCCACACCTTAATCTATGGAGTGTAAAAACTCTACCGTATGAAAATACATAAGTGTAGGTCCAGGCATGGCCGGGATGGCCAGCCCCCTAAGCGAGATCAATAGTCTTCTAAAATGAACAATGGAATAAAACTGAGACCAAAGATACCTAATACAATAGTAAGAGGTCCTATTTATAATAAACTAGCTACTAGGGTTTACATGAGTAAGTAATTGATGCATAAATCCACTTCCTGGGCCCACTTGGTGTGTGTTTGGGCTGAGCCTGAGTGTTGCACGTGCAGAGGCCATTTGTGGAGTTGAACGCCAGTTTCTGTGCCAGTTTGGGCGTTCAACTCTGGTTTTGGATCCTTTTTTGGCGCTGGACGCCAGATTTGGGCAGAAGGCTGGCGTTGAACGCCAGTTTACGTCGTCTATTCTTGGCCAAAGTATGGACTATTATATATTGCTGGAAAGCCCTGGATGTCTACTTTCCAACGCAATTGGAAGCGCGCCATTTCGAGTTCTGTAGCTCCAGAAAATCCACTTTGAGTGCAGGGAGGTCAGAATCCAACAGCATCAGCAGTTCTTCTTCAACCTCTGAATCTGATTTTTGCTCAAGTCCCTCAATTTCATCCAGAAAATACCTGAAATCACAGAAAAATACACAAACTCATAGTAAAGTCCAGAAATGTGAATTTAACATAAAAACTAATGAAAACATCCCTAAAAGTAACTAGATCCTACTAAAAACATACTAAAAACAATGCCAAAAAGCGTATAAATTATCCGCTCATCACAACACCAAACTTAAATTGTTGCTTGTCCCCAAGCAACTGAAAATCAAATAGGATAAAAAGAAGAGAATATACTATAAATTCCAAACTGTCAATGAAACAAAGCTTCAATCATATGAGCGGGACTTATATAGCTTTTTGCCTCTTGAATAGTTTTGGCATCTCACTTTATCCATTGAGGTTCAGAATGATTGGCATCTATAGGAACTTCAGATTTCGAATAGTGTTATTGACTCTCCTAGTTCAGTATGATGATTCTTGAACACAGCTTCTTTATGAGTCTTGGCCGTGGCCCTAAGCACTTTATTTTCCAGTATTACCACCGGATACATAAATGCCACAGACACATAATTGGGTGAACCTTTTCAGATTGTGACTCAGCTTTGCTAAAGTCCCCAATTAGAGGTGTCCAGGGTTCTTAAGCACACTCTTTTTTTTTTTTTTGCTTTGGACCTTGACTTTAACCGCTCAGTCTCAAGTTTTCACTTGACACCTACACGCCACAAGCACATGGTTAGAGACAGCTTGGTTTAGCCGCTTAGAACAGGATTTTATTCCTTTAGGCCCTCCTATCCACTGATGCTCAAAGCCTTGGGCTCCTTTTTATTTGCCCTTGCCTTTTGGTTTTAAGGGTTATTGGCTTTTTCTGCTTGCTTTTTCTTTTTCTTTCTATATTTTTTTTTCTATATTTTTTTTTCGCCCCTTTTTTTTTCTTTTTTTTTCTGCAAGCTTTGTTCTTTGCTGCTTTTTCTTGCTTCAAGAATCATTTTTATGATTTTTCAGATTATCAAATAACATGTCTCCTAGTCATCATTCTTTCAAGAGCCAACATATTTAACATTCTTAAACAACAACTTCAAAAGACATATGCACTGTTCAAGCATACATTCAGAAAACAAGAAGCATTGTCACCACATCAATATAATTAAGCTAAGTTCAAGGATAAATTCGAAACTCATGTACTTCTTGTTCTTTTGAATTAAAATATTTTTCATTTAAGAGAGGTGATGGATTCATAGGACATTCATATCTTTAAGACAAAGTTACTAACTACTAATGATCATGTAATGAAGGCACAAACATAGATAAGCACATAACATAGAAAACGAAAAACAGAGAAAGCGAGAACAAGGAATGAATCCACCTTAGTGATGGTGGCGTTTCCTTCTTGAGGAACCAATGATGTCCTTGAGCTCTTCTATGTCTCTTCCTTGTCTTTGTTGCTCCTCCCTCATTGCTTTTTGATCTTCTCTTATTTCATGAAGCATGATGGAGTGCTCTTGATGTTCCACCCTTAGTTGTCCCATATTGGAACTCAATTCTCCTAGGGAGGTGTTGATTTGCTCCCAATAGTTTTGTGGAGGAAAGTGCATTTGAGGAATCTCCGGGATCTCATGGAAATGAGCTTCTTGCGCCTCTTGAGCTCCATGACTGGGCTCTCTTGCTTGCTACATCTTTTTCTTAGTGATGGCTTGTCCTCTTTAATGAGGATATCTCCCTCTATGTCAATCCCCGCTGAATTGCATAGGTGGCAAATGAGGTGAGGGAAGGCTAACCTTGCCATAGTGGAGGACTTGTCAGCCACCTTGTAGAGTTCTTGAGGTATAATCTCATGAACTTCCACCTCTTCTCCAATCATGATGCTATGGATCATGATGGCCCGGTCTATAGTAACTTCAGACCGGTTGCTAGTGGGAATGATTGAGCATTGAATAAACTCCAACCATCCTCTAGCTACAGGCTTGAGGTCCAATCTTCTTAGTTGAACCGGCTTGGCTTTGGAGTCAACCTTCCATTGAGCTCCTTCTACATATATGTCCATAAGGACTTGGTCCAACCTTTGATCAAAGTTGACTCTCCTTGTGTAGGGGGCGTGCGTTCTCTTCCATGTATGGCAAGTTGAACGCCAACCTCACATTCTCCGGACTAAAATCTAAGTATTTCCCCGAACCATTGTAACATAGTTCTTTGGATCCGGGTTCTTACTTTGATCATGGTTCTTGGTGATCCATGCATTGGCATAGAACTCTTGAACCATTAGGATGCCGACTTGTTGGATGGGATTTGTTAGAACTTCCCAACCTCTTCTTTGAATTTCATGTCGGATCTCTGGATACTCATTTCTTTTGAGTTTAAAAGGGACCTCAGGGATCACCTTCTTCTTGGCCACAACATCATAGAAGTGGTCTTGATGGGCTTTGGAGATGAACCTTTCCATCTCCCATGACTCGGATGTGGAAGCTTTTGTCTTCCCTTTCCCTCTTCTAGAGGATTCTCCGGTCTTAGATGCCATCAATGGTAATGGAAAAACAAAAAAGCTATGCTTTTACCACACCAAACTTAGAATATTGCTCGCCCTCGAGCAATAAACAAAAGAATAGAAGAAGAAGAAGAAGAAATATGGAGAGGGAGAGGGAGATGTGGTTTCGGCCAAGAGTAGTGTAGAGGGGTGTGTTGTGTGAATTTGATGAAGAATGGAGGTCTTTATATAGGGAAGGAAGGGGGGTTAAGGTTCGGCCATATGGGTGGGTTTGGGTGGGAAATTGGTTTTGAATTTTGAAGGTAGGTAGAGTTTATGAGGTAGGTTTATGGGGAAGAGTGGATGGATGTGAGTGGTGAAGATGTGATGGGGAAGAGAGATTGAGGTGATTGGTGAAGGGTTTTTGGGGAAGAGTGTTTATGGGGTTGTGTGAAAGAAAGTGGTGAGAAGAAGTGAGTGGAGGTAGGTGGGGATCCTGTGGGGTCCACAAATCCTGAGTGGATCCTGTGGGGTCCACAGATCCTGAGTGGATCCTGTGGGGTCCACAGATCCTGAGGTGTTCAAGGATTTACATCCCTGCACCCATTAGGCATATAAAAATTCCTTTGTACCCAACTCTGGGCTTTCAGCGCCAGGTTGGTGGCCATTTTGGGCGTTCAACGCCCATCTGTGTGCCATTTCTGGCGTTGAACGCTAGAACCATGCCTGTTCTGGCGTTCAGCGCCCAGAAGCTGCCCATTTTGGGCGTTCAGCGCCAGAACCATGCTCTGTTCTGGCGCTGAACGCCAGACAGATGCTCCTCCAGGGTGTGATTTTTCTTCTGCTGTTTTTGATTCCGTTTTCAATTTTTATATTTATTTTGTGACTCCACATGATCATGAACCTAAGAAAACATGAAAAACAATGAAAATAAAAGTTAGATAAACATTGGGTTGCCTCCCAACAAGTGCTTCTTTAATGTCAATAGCTTGACAGTGGGCTCTCATGGAGCCTCACAGATGTGCAGAGTTTTGTTGAGACTCTCCAACACCAAACTTAGAGTTTGGATATGGGAGTTCAACACCAAACTTAAAGTTTGGTTGTGGCCTCCCAACACCAAACTTAGAGTTTGGTTGTGGCCTCCCAACACCAAACTTAGAGTTTGACTGTGGGGGCTCTGGTTGACTCTGCTTGGAGAGAAGCTTTTTCTGCTTCCTCTCCATGGTTGCAGAGGGAGATCCTTGAGTTTTAAACATAAGGGAGTTCTCATTCCATTGAAGGAATATTTCACCTCTGTCAACATCAATCACAGCTCTTGCTGTGGCCAGGAAAGGTCTTCCCAGGATGATGGATTCATCCTCTTCCTTTCCAGTATCCAAGACTATGAAATCAGTAGGTATGTAAAGGCCCTCAACCTTTACTAATACATCTTCTACTTGTCCATAAGCCTGTTTTCTTGAGCTGTCTGCCATCTCTAGTGAGATTTTAGCAGCTTGCACCCCATAGATTCCCAGTTTCTCTATTACAGAGAGGGGCATGAGGTTTATTCCTGAACCAAGGTCACACAGAGCCTTAAATATCATAGTGCCTATGGTACAGGGTATTATGAACTTTCCAGGATCCTGTCTCTTTTGAGGTAATGTCAGTTGATCCAGATCACTCAGTTCATTGATAAACAAGGGAGGTTCAACTTCCCAAGTATCAATGCCAAATAGTTTGGCATTCAGCTTCATGATTGCACCAAGAAACTTGGCAGTTTGCTCTTCAGTAACATCCTCATTCTCTTCAGAAGAGGAATACTCATCAGAGCTCATGAAGGGCATAAGGAGGTTCAATGGAATCTCTATGGTCTCTAGATGAGCCTCAGAGTCCTTTGGTTCCTCAGAGGGAAGCTCCTTATTGATCACTGGACGTCCCAGGAGGTCTTCCTCCTTGGGATTCACGTCCTCCACTCCACTTGTAGGTTCGGCCATGGTGCTTATGTCAATGGCCTTGCACTCTCCTTTTGGGTTCTCTTCTGTATTGCTTGGGAGAGTACTGAGAGGGATTTCAGTGATCCTTTTACTCAGCTGGCCCACTTGTGCTTCCAGATTTCTAATGGAAGATCTTGTTTCATTCATGAAACTTACAGTGGCCTTAGATAGATCAGAGACTAAGTTTGCTAAATTAGAAGTATTTTGTTCAGAGTTCTCTGTCTGTTGCTGAGTGGATGATGGAAAAGGCTTGCTATTGCTAACCTATTTCTTTCACCATTATTAAGCCTTGTTGAGGCTTTGATCCTTCCATGAGAGATTTGGATGATTTCTCCATGATGAGTTATAGGTGTTTCCATAAGGTTCACCTAAATAATTCACCTCTGCTATTGCAGGTTCTCAGGATCATAAGCTTCTTCTTCATAAGAAGCCTCTTGAGTACTATTGGATGCAGCTTGCATTCCATGCAGACTCTGAGAGATCATATTGACTTGCTGAGTCAATATTTTTTTCTGAGCCAATATGGCATTCAGAGTATCAACTTCAAGAACTCCCTTCTTCATAGGCGTCCCATTACTCACAGGATTCCTTTCAGAAGTGTACATGAACTGGTTATTAGCAACCATGTCAATGAGTTCTTGAGCTTCTGCAGGCATTTTCTTTAGGTGAATGGATCCACCTGCAGAAGTGTCCAGTGACATCTTGATAGCTCAGATAAACCATCATAGAATATATCCAGGATGGTCCATTCTGAAAGCATGTCAGAAGGACACTTTTTGGTCAACTGTTTGTATCTTTCCCAAGCTTCATAGAGAGATTCACCTTCTTTCTGTCTGAAGGTTTGAACATCAGCTCTAAGCTTGCTCAGCTTTTGAGGAGGAAAGTACTTGGCTAAGAAAGCCGTGACCAGCTTATCCCAAGAGTTCAGGCTGTCCTTGGGTTGAGAATCCAACCATAATCTAGCTCTGTCTCTTACAGCAAAAGGGAAAAGCATGAGCCTGTAGACTTCAGGATCTACTCCATTAGTCTTAACAGTATCACATATCTGCAAGAATTCAGTCAAGAACTGATAAGGATCTCAGATGGAAGTCCATGAAACTTGCAGTTCTGCTGCATCAGAGAAACTAATTGAGGTTTCAGCTCAAATTGTTTGCTCCAATGGCAGGAATGGAGATGCTTCTTCCATGTAAATTGGAATTAGGTGCAGTAAAGTCACCAAGCATCTTCCTTACATTATTATTATTTTCGGCTGCCATCTCCTTTTCCTGTTCGAAAATTTCTGAAAGTTATCTCTGGATTGTTGTATTTTAGCTTCTCTTAATTTTCTCTTCAGAGTCCTTTCAGGTTCTGGATCTGCTTCCACAAGAATGTTCTTATCCTTGCTCCTGCTCATATGACAAAGAAGAGGGCACAGAAAAATAATAATAATAGAGATTCTCTTTACCACAGTATAGAGGTTCCCTTATGTGAGTAGAAGAAAGGAGGAAGAAATTCGAACACAGATAGAAGAGGGGGTTCGAATTTGGGATGATTGAGGAGAG